>NW_020524265.1:0-85894 GCF_003368295.1 Carassius auratus
CAGAATAATTAATCTTGTAACTCCCTGTATTTCACAAAAAATGTGCATATTTGTTACTAAAATATTAAAAAAAATTACTCTCTGGTGTACTGATGTCCCAGATGTTATTAATCCGATCAAAAATGTTCATGTCTTAAATAAAAAAATAATCCCAATAATTAATATGGCGTTTTTCCAAGTCTAAAATAAACACATATGAGCCTACCTAGTAAAATGATGTATTTACCAAGAATCTTCAGAACACAATATTCACCATTTTCATTTTATTGAAGCAATAAAGTAGCATCAAGACAAATAAGATTCAATGAAAATAATTATCATCAAAGATACATTAAACCTCATATATAAATCAGTTCACACAGATGAGTGATGAAATGTCCTTAAAAGTCACACAGTCCCATCCAGTCAACTGTGATACAGATCATGTGATACATATAAGACATGTGATACTGTTTCAGAAAATAATGATTCCCATCATCACATCTAAACTGGTTTCATCTCCCATCGTGATCTTCTTCTCTCGTGTCTGGAAACAGTTTGTGGTTGATGTCCAGCACTGATGAGGTGTAGCTTGTTCTCAGCCAGATGATCTCTCAGTCCTAAGATCCCAGACCTGGTCAAAGTGAAACAAACAATGCAGAAGAAGTTGTTTAATGGACAGAGAGCGCAGCTTATGTTCTGTGTGGTTTTAGCAGGGTGAGTAACTATGACCCTTGTAGTACTGGACACTTACCATTCTTCAAGCTGTTTTAAGATCTTTTGAGAAGCTTTTCTCTGAAGACAATTTACCACATCCTCTTCTTTCACTCCTTTCAAGAGCATCACTTGGTCAAAACCCCTCATTTGGCTGATGAGATCATCTGTACAAATAAAAATACTGCAATAAATATGTCATTCTGCAAGAATTAAGAAAAAGTTACAGAAGCAAAGGTCTTGCTCATGAGACATTAGCATGTGTAGTTCTCAGAGACTCTAGAATTCATCTGTTGTTGCAGTAAATGTGTTTTTTTCCTCTAGAATCTTTCTCCAAAGTTCCTGACTTCTCTCACAAATGTGTTTTAGTCTGTGCAGTGTAATGCCTGGCTTCAAACCAATCAACTATCAATTCACAATTAATAACATAACATTTACAAAACAATGAAATAATGTCAATTGGTGTTTATATCAACTAAACCAATTTCGTGATACTTGTCTGCTAATAAAACAGGTGGTGTGTTTTTAAAAACATAATATTAAAAATGTCCAGTCACACTTTGCTAACATGCTGTAATTGTAATAGTATAAAACGAAATCAAGGCTGACATGACCAGTTCTGTGAGAGATCATCATAAAATGTTGTATAACATTGCTTCAACACACACATACCAGAGGACTTCTGTTTGTTTGAGCTCAAGATGGCCATCTTCATTCCTCATCCTGAGCAAATCATATCCTTGGTCTTCCTTCTCTTCTGTGAAACAAGATAATCTCTACTTACTCTCTGTGCAATTAATATTGCTCATTAAACATAATTAAGTTAATTTAAAGTAAGATTCAGACCAGAGCATTTTTGGAGTAAACAAATGTAGCTGGGAAGAGCTGATCATGGCAAGATTCGCTGAGACTCAGTAATAGCTCTTTTAGGTTTTAGGAAGGTTTGTGAGGGTTGGCTCTTAAAATAGCTGTTGAGCTCGATATTTTAGACCTGAAAAAGAAGAACAGCATTATCTGGAAAAAATCCTGTAAGACAGAAGGAAGGACATATTATTAATTACGTGCAGCTTGTACATTACACCTCTGTAAAGATGCTGTATAATTAAATGTTAAATGAATCCATTATTGAAAGCAAGTAATTAATAACAAGCTATAGTCATATGAATTCTTTGATAGTGTCAGATGAGACAGTCCTGGGGCTTGTACAATATCATACACGTGTTAAACTGGATTATTAAGACTGTGATGTGTTTAGGGATCATTTTTAAGACTTTGACCCTGTCCAGATACCCAGACTTGCAGTCTTGGCCACTTGAGAGTGTGTGTACATGACAGTGTGTGAACGAGACTGTCCCCGGTCTTAATAATGCCAAAGCACAGCGTCCTTAACACACACTAAACCTCTCCAATACTGCTCTGGAGCGCTATACAAAGCTTAGTGTATCCCATCATGCATCATGTTTTGGAATAAATCGTCAGACTTTTTGCCGAGATCTCACAAGAGGTCATGGAAAGCTGTCCAATGTACAGTATGTGAAATATTGATAATTAGATATTAAAAATCTCTTTAAACACATAAGTGTCCCATAAGGCAGTGGCTCCCAATCCTGGTCCTGGAGAACCCCAACACTGCACATTTGAGATGTCTCCCTGATCAAACACACCTGATTCAACTCATCAGCTCATCAGTGAAGACTCCAAGGCAGATAAGAGAGACACCAAAACCATGCAGTGCTGGGGTTCTCCAGGATCAGGATTGGGAAACACAGTCATCAGGTCATGAAAAGTTCGACACACACTCGTGGTCATCATGCTCACTCGAACACTAGGCCAAATACAGGAAAGACTTCAAATAAGTAATCAAGTGGTCAAGTGAAAAGATGGCAAGTGTGGGTATTTGGACAGTGCAACAGTTTAAGAAACAACAAATGCTGTACAAATTATAACAGCAGGAATTTTTGATAAAAGAGACAAACTATCACAGACTTACTGCTGCAAATATCTGCCTCCGCAGCTTTCTGTCTTCTCCATTTCTGAAGGAATCCCTCTCCAGAAACACCACTGGGCTGACTGCCTTTACGTCTTTTCAGCTAAAAATAAAAATAATAAAAAAGGGGAGAGAAAATAAAATTGAATTATATACAGAATGTTAATAATGATCTGTGAGCAAAATATTTATATATATATATATATATATATATAAACTGATATGAATGAACTGCAAGATGGAAAAATACATGTTTTATTATTTATTTTTAATTTGATTTTTTTTTTTTTTTTTGGATTCACATTAAAAGGTATTAAAAGCATGGTACAGAACACATGATTACTGTGATATCTGTCATATAAAAGCACATAAAAACACTAACATTACAGTGATACAAACATAGCTGGTTTGGTGATTATTGTATTGTTGTATTGATTATTAATATATCATAGTAAAACTACAGTTACAGTTACTAATGTCCCATTTACTGTGTTTTAACTTCACATTTCATTTATTACTATTGTGTCGTGATTACCATGATTTTACTACAAATACAACTTACATCATTGATCCTGAAATTAATAATAATATAAAACGGATCGAAGGTCTATGGCACGTCACGTGACAGATAGAGTTTAATCACACTAATTAGCAGCTGTGTTCATTTATTTAAACGCAATGAAACTCAAAGACAGCCGCGGATGACCGATATAATACAGCGATTAAACATATGGCACTAATCTGATTAATAAAGAAGACAGAATACATTTGATAAAAGGCATTAAAAGAGCGTATATACGACTACTCACCCAAACTGTGGAACTGATAGCAAGTATCGCGCGATGTGTGCTGAATGAGACTTCTTGAACGTGATTTCATAGCGATAAACATCTCATGTCCTCGTGTCGAATTCTGACGCCAAAAGTTTCCCACTGAAAGCAATGAAGGTCGTAGTGCTTCGATAGTCGACGCCGAGAGGCACATTTGGCGTCATAAAAGTGACGCTAGGGGCGCTTGACCATGCTTCGGTTTTTGACGCCTTTGGAGTGAGAATGGGTTGGAATAGACAAATAAAATGAAGAATACATTTATAGTAAATTAAAGAGTAAAATAAAATAGACTGAAATGCAATTTTAAAATACTATTTGTGTAATAATTGAAAAATTACATTTCAATCTATTTTATTTTACTCTTTAATTTACTATAAATGTATTCTTCATTTTTTGTCTATTCTGTATTATTCCACCCTTTATATTACATATTCTTCATATTCTACATAATCTGCGCTCAGATTTTGTAAACCGTACCCTCGTTTTTTTGAATCTGTACTCGCAAATTAATAATCTGCGCGCACACTTTCGCAATCCCGTCCCATGGATTTGTAAACTATAGCCTACGCACGGATTCATGCAGCAAGCTCCTACGTGTTAACTTACAGTTTTATTGAATATTATTATGTGGAATGAGTCTACAGCAAAGTGTCTTAAGTGATTCTCTGTATGTTTTTCTCATACAGGTGAAACATTGTTGAAAACATACAGCTTTACTTTACAGTGGAGTCACCGGCTTTCAGTCAGCTCCTTAGCATGATAACATAGATTTCATTTTTAAACAGCATTTATATATATATATATATATTTATATATATATATATATATATATATATATATATATATATATATATATATATATATATATATATATATATATATATATATATTTGTATGCATGTATGTTTCTCGAAATTGATTCTGAATAATTCAGATTGCTTTCATTTATTTATTTCAAAATGTTTTGTGTTATGTTGTACATTGTTGATAGTTTTCATACTTATGCTGTGAAAGGAACATTTTTAAGGGCTCAACACAACAGCTCTTATGATGCAGAAGCCACTTTAGTTTTTGATTCTGAATATATTATTCAGGTGTTTTGTTATTTATTTCAGAAATCCTTGTGATATACAATATTCAGTTTGTGCTGGTCTGACTTAATCAAAATATTGTTTAAAAATTACTTTCTGTTTTACTTTGTGTTTGTATAGACCATTGCTGGCACATAAAAGCGCATTAATGGGAACATTAAAGAAAGTTCTTTAATAAAATAACTAAAAAGTTACTTTTAACAGTAATGCATATTTCTTAGTAACTAGCACAACACTGGTGTTGTCATAACGTTCACCTTGGAGATTGAAAATGTTTCTTTTTTGAGACCCCAGGAGCCCAAATTCAGACCCAGAACAATAAAACCCACAAAAGAGGTGGGAGTTCAAAGGAGGAATCTTTATATTACCAAACTGCAGGGAGAGGAAGAGTAGATATAAGTCCTGATCTGCAAGATTAACCACTATCTGATGTGATCCGACCACCTCAGAAAAAAAAACTGTGTTGAGCTGCTGCAAGAGCTTTTGAAGCACAGCAGCTGTGGTCAAAGGGTTCTAGTGTGTTCGGAGCGGGATCGCGAATCATCTTAGTCAATTCGGGAGTTCGGAGCAGGATCGCAAATCATTTGAGTCAGTTCGGGAGTTGGGAGCGGGTCCGCAAATCATTTGAGTCAGTTCGGGATTTCGGAGCGAGTTCGCGAATCATTTGAGTCAGTTTGGGGATCGCGAATCTTTTGAATCGTTTCGGGAGTTCGGAGCGGGTTCGCGAATCATTTGAATTAGTTCGGGAGTTCGGAGCGGGTTCGCGAATCATTTGAGTCAGTTCGGGAGTTGGGAGCGGGATCGCGAATCATTTGAGTCAGTTTGGGGATCGCGAATCATTTGAATCAGTTTGGGAATTCGGAGCGATTCGCAAATCATTTGAGTCATTTGCTGCAGGCGCTGTTAATAAAGTTTAACCATGAAATTTCTAAGGAAACTTGTCCTTGCAACAAAAATACATCAAATAAACTCCAGCCAGCCAGAGGACAGAGTGTGTGAGCAAGCACATTGTAATCATGGACAACTCCTCCCTTCTGCCCTTATTAATTTTAGATATTGCCATTGATTGCTTTCTTACAAACAGAGGTTTGACTGCGTATTACAAACTCTGATTATAACGATGATGCCTACAGTCAGAACACAGGCCCATACCTTCAACTATCTGAATGTGCATTAAACATTGGCAACCGGCAGGTAAGAGAATGGAGCATTAGTGTTTTTAAATCATGAGCGCTGATTCTCATCTCATTGATCGAGATGGAAGAAAATATTGAGTCAGTTCTGGAGTTCAAAGTGGGTTCGCAAATCATTTTACTCAGTTCGGAGTCCGAGAATCATTTGAGTCAGCTCGTGAGTATTGGAGCACGAATCATTTGAGTCCGTTTGGGAGTTCGGAGCGGGTTCGCGAATCATTTGAGTCAGTTTGGGGATCGCGTATCATTTGAATCAGTTCGGGAGTTCGGAGCGGGTTCGCGAATCATTTGAATCAGTTCGGGAGTTCGGAGTGCGAATCATTTGAGTCATTTGGAAAAGTATTTATATGTCTATGCTTAAAATTTGCATTCATTTATAAAATATGCTGCTTTGTGTACAGTGTTAACAGGGAAACCGCTATTTTAACCGCTCCAAGAGCGGCACATAGTGGCAAATAATCAAATTGCATTTTCATTCCGTCCAGTGGAAATTACCAACAAGTGTGCGGCCAATATGCTAATGTTTCATGTTGATCTTACCATGAAATGGCTTGGGATTCGTTTTAAAAACCACTTATTTTAATGGTTCAGAATCGACTCTTTCTTTTAAGAGACAGTAACTTTATACACAGTGCACTTTCAGATTTAAAACTTTGCAGGATGTTTTTATTCACTTAGAGCTGTGTTACACACTGCGTGAAAGGTAATTTTAAAAAGTCCAAAATAAGGTCACTTTTAAAAAAATCACAAGGAGCTTATACATGATCTAGAACTTTGTGCTCACCCAAAAATGAAAGTTCATAATCCATAATATTGCTTTCTCCATTCAGGAAATCATATTGTCTGAATCAGAAGAGACATCTGCACAGGTCAATTACGGTTTACAAAGCAGATCTAAACAAATACATCAGTGAATTTTGATGTGAGAGGACAACAGGGTATGGACATTATTATGGAGTACGAACTTGTACTTATCCAGAAATAATAGTTTCATGTTATAATTGACTTGGGGACAATGGAACTGGAAGTGCTAAAATGCTGACACATTTATGGGTTTTGGCTTACAAAAATACATAAACTCTTCAGTAATATATATTAAACACTTTAATGAATACACAGCATTTTATTAATTTATTGGTTATTTGAGCTGTAAAGTTTGAATAGTATGCCATTTTAGCCATGCAACTACTGTCTAACTACCGGCGATGAAGACGTATATTTTTATCCCAAATTTCTGAGATCATCTGCTGCAGGCGCTGTTAATAAAGTTTAACCATGAAATTTCTAAGGAAATTTGTCCTTGCAACAAAAACACATCAAATAAACTCCAGCCAGCCAGAGGACAGAGTGTGTGAGCAAGCACATTGTAATCATGTACAACTCCTCCCTTCTGCCCTTATTAATTTTAGATATTGCCATTGATTGCTTTCTTACAAACAGAGGTTTGACTGCTTATTACAAACTCTGATTATAACGATGATGCCTACAGTCAGAACACAGGCCCATACCTTCAACTATCTGAACGTGCATTAAACACTGGCAACCGGCAGGTAAGAGAATGGAGCATTAGTGTTTTTAAATCATGAGCGCTGATTTTTACTGATCGAGATGGAAGAAAATATTTTAATGAATGCATAATATGTTGCTCTGAGGTCAGCAGATTGAAGGTTTCATGTGTAATTACTGGTAAGCAGAGAAATGAGTTCATAAGTGGTAGGAAATACAAATGTACCTATTGATCCTATTTGCATAAAATACCAGATGCTGTGAGCACTTTCACTCCATCAAGCTACTGTTTCCTTGTATTTTCTACAGGCGTCTTGACCATGACTGGCTCTTTATGCAGATAAAGTACCCACGTGCTAATTACTAGAATGCAGTAGGGGTGTGTGTAATCAATCATTAGTGTCATTTCAGGTCTGTGGTACATGTAATTAGCATATAAACATAATTACAATATTAATCATGTGATAATTACATCACTGCCATCTTGTAAAAAAAAATCTCAGGTAGTTCAACAGTAGCAAAGTATACTACAATGAAAAAAAAAGTTAAAAAAAAAAAAATCTCTTTTTATTAAAATAACAGTTAACACAAAAATGTAAATTCTGTCATCATTCACACACAAGCATCTTAATAACACTCCATATATTAGTTTAGGTGTTCTAAAGGCATCCAATAGAAACAGGGATAAATTAATGGGTGTTATACTTTTTGCGAAGTATTTAAAATGCTTTATGAATAAATTGAAATTAAATGTGAAATTCTGTCATCATTTACTAATTTTTACACTATGAATTTATGTGGAACGCAAATGTAAAAGGTTGCTTTTTGTCCGTATAATTAATATTGGATCCCACTGATTGCATTGTACATAAAAAAATAAAATAAAAAAAAATAAAAAAAAACAGGAAACATGTATATCCCTCTAACCCAAAAAGAAACCATGGTTCTTTATGATATCTCCTGAAAGATAATGCATAAACACAATACTATAAATTACAGAACACAGCTTGGGCACATGATCTTGAATGGCTGCTCATGTAAGAAGCCTAACGATCACTATAAATGTGCTAAATACCTGATTATATCTCTCATTCTATCATTAACATCTTTTCTGGTTATGTCCTTCATCCAAATGTCTCATTCGGACAAGTATAAGTTCTGCACGCTCTGAGCATTAGCAGATCAGATGAGGCTTTTCTCCTTAATCTATGGCAAGAGAATTTACTGACCTCAATCAATGAACCTTTGTACAACAGGGCAAAATTATCGCTTGTGACAAAAGAAGCAAATTAGCGGTTAATCTCCTCCATTGCTATCCCATGGGATTTTCATTAACCTGACATTGTGCCCACAGCAGGAAGCAAATGAGATGTCATGCAACCTGGAGCACAAAGTCCTGAATGGTCCAGTGATAAACGAATCATTAAAGAAGAAGAAAAAAAAACTAACTGAGCATTTCTGAACCATAGCACAAAGTGTCTGAGGGACATTCTCCAGGGTAAACTGAGGACTCATTATTATGGTGCTTGTTAAGTCAAATATTAATATTATATTGTTGCTCATACGTGATTTGATCAAATACCTAACCCTTAAAACCCTGGTGAGAAACTTGAGTATTATTCATGCTCAGAATGCACAGCTTGAGAAGTGTGCTACTACTTTTCAGAGTCAAAAGGTTTATGAGTACCACCTGCCAGGCAATATAAATGGACCCAAGCTATATCTAGACACCAAAAGATCATAACAACTTGTAGCTCTTTTGACTTGGACCAGTAAGCCGCTAGCTAGCAATCATTATATCAATATAAAATCAAACAGAACACCATCAATAACCTGCTGTGTTTGAAACAGCAGGCTGGTGGTCACAATGTCAGTGAACTACTTAAAATACTCAAGAATTAAATACGACTCCTTGCTAAGAGATATTCATATGCAAAATCCTACTGTGGCTACTTCTTATAAGCTACACTGCAGCTTGTCCTTTTCTCTGACCTCGATCTCTCTGTGCTGCTCGTATTACCATAGTAACAGACTGAGACAAAGATCAAGCCTGTATAAATGCATTCATCCCAGGCAAAATGAATGAACCGGCCAGGCTTGTTAGTGTTACCAGACAATGGATTTGTCTTAGAAACTATCTGGCAAATTCTGTCATACAGGCAGACAATTATCAGAGAGCTGAGGACGAGGAAATTACAGCAGTGGTTCTCAACCGTGGGGCTGGGGCCGAATAGGACACTTAAGCATTACTGCAATTTAAAAAAAAAATAATCATTTTGAAATTTAAATGATACTAAAATAAATTACGTAATTAAATCTCTTATGCTGACCAGTTTTTAATGGCTGACATTTCTTGTTGAGTGTCTGAAGAGGGAATTAGACCCTAGTTTCAAAGATAAAAATAAAACCCTCAAATGAATTAAAGTTCTGAAAGACCTTTAAAAAACATTTTGTTAGCATTTTAGTGATGTTAAGACAAGGTGATTCTACCGACCATAAAAAAAAAAAAAAACATGAGATTCAAAACATTTAATTAGCATTTCATATTTACAACCCCGTCAAGAATTTCTGCAGCAAACCTGTAAATCTGTCCAATAAGCAATAACGAAACGCATCAAGAAAACATAAAACGTAAGATAAAACCCAGCAAACATCATGTAGCAAATGGAAGGAAGAAATTTTACAACCGTTTTACTACAATGTAAAGTGGACCTGTTTTCCTGTTGATATTGAGGCTTCAGTGTTTATCACTGCTTGCATTATAGTTGCCTTAGTATAGAATAATAATGTATAGAATAATTAATGTTGTCTATGTGTGATTACATATTTATTTATATATTTTACAAAAAGTGCCCAAAAAGTGGATAAGTCTATTTTTTTTCCACTCTTTACTGCAGAAGTGCAATACCAGTCATGACTCTATGCTTTAACATCCTGAAGAAATATTGAACTTCTCAGAATCATTACTGCGTGACAGCACTAATCTTTCTCAGCTCACGCAGATGAGCCAAACACTGCAATTCTATAATCATGTAAAGCTCATAAACCCACAAATACTACATCCATCAAACATTGCGTGTGGATGATCTCGGTCTTCTGACTGTCACCAGCAGCGGGTTTATTTAAGATACAATCCTGACACCTAGCGGTAGACTTGGGAAATTACAGCAACAGCTTTAAGAGTATTTTGTTCTTAAATGTACTGCATTTGTGTGACTTTAGCTTATGAATGTTAATAAGGCTATGTCAAGCAACCCAAATGATATTCATGAGCAAATTTTCATCATAGTAGAATTTGTTTTCTCACAGATCAATGTCAGATGAGGTTGAATGTCGAGTTAAAAGTTAAACTTAAATCTGAAATAAATAAAAATACAAATAAATAAATAAATAAAATATATATTTTTAATATTATAGTAGATGCTTGACATTGCCCAATTGTTTTGGAGTGCTTTAAAAAGCTGCTTTTCACGTCCAGGTTTAAGGACCTGAGAGCAAGGAGGTCTATAATTGATGAAGAAAGCCATTCTTTAAAATTCCCCATTCATCTAAACACCAGCTGCTACAGCCACTGTGATAAATGGATAATATTATAAGAGATCTCTCCAAGATACTGTACCGCCTTGGGAATGAAGGTGACAGTGACACCTGCTGGAGATTTATTCTGCAGCTGAAATTGTGTGTGCAGGTACTAAATGTTAAGAAACTTATGTATGGAATCTTACTATGTTACAAAGACAACATCCTAAAAGAAAACCAGATACAGATAAATAGTCTCTCATTTTCAATTTAGTTTCTTTCTGGAGCATTAGTGAGCGTTTGAAACTTTTGTAATACTTCTGTAATATAATAGGATTCCCTTAATTGTCCTCGGTGTGAAAAGATGGATCACAAAACCATACAGTCATTGGTGGAAAGGGTTCAAATACATAAAAGATGCAGGAAAACCAAAGAAGTTGTGGGACCTGAAGGATTGTTCTGAAGAACAGCAGTCAGTTTAGCTGTTCAGGACAAGCAAGGGCCTCATGAACAACTATCACAAAAAAAAAAAAAAAACTGTGGATCGTACGGTACAAGTAACGACACAGTTTAGGAATCAAGCCCATGTAAACTTTTGAACAGGGTCATTTTTATAAATTCAACTGTTTTCTCTTGTGGATTATATGAAAATGTCTTTTACAGTATGTGAAATATGTGAATTCAATATCTGTACTAAATAATAATAAAAAAAAACCATGCGTTTTGTATGATCCTCTTATTCTGGTAAAATAATTAACATGTTGCGGATATTGCAAATTATATATAACATTTTGACCACAACTGTGTGTGTGTATGTATAAATATATATATTACACACACACACACAAACTACTTTTTTTTTGTCCAGGTTTATAACACCGTGCAAAATTGAACTGGAACAATCAGATATGTAAAATGAAGCACAGACTCAGTCCTGATGTTGAGTCCAGTCACGCCTCTGAATGACACCAAGATAATTTTGTGTGTTGGAGCTGCATTTAGTCAAATAAAGGTATAAATATATATGACACATCAGCACAAATGTAAAAAGAGAGACTTCAAAATAATAGTTCTGGGGAAACCACAGCCGTCTTTTTCTAAATTAACACATTTGATTTGCTGACTTTAGGCTCGTAATAACCAGGTACAGAAAATGGCACGTCCCTGCCCCATGATGTTCCTTCAAGTCCAGACAATTCTAGGAACTCTGAGAATAAACAAGAAAAAGTTGTTTAAACCACATTGTTTGAGCACTCTCTTACCAAGGGAAATATGTGCGTCTTCTAGGCACTGCTTTTTATAAAAGTTAGTAACTAAGTGAATTCTAAGTATAAAATGAAATACATGTAAAGTAATAATTAAGTTTCATACTATAAAACTAAATTAAAACTGGATTGCATCCATTGACAAAGCAGTCTCCCTATTAGATCAACTGAGGAAATTTTTCGTAATTTGTGTGCAAATATTCTGGAAATGTGAGAGTACGTCTGTCCCTGTTCTAAACAAAGCGGCGCTTGTTTGACTTTAACGCTTTCCATAACAAGCATGCCAAAGTCTCAAAGGCCTGCTTCAGAAAGCCTCCCTCTGCATTTATTGAACTAGACACGTATGTTTGTTGTTTTTCCCCGCAAAGCGAGTCGTGGAACAAAATTCAGTAAAGCTATCTGAAACATTGACAAACTTGAGGAGGATTCTCCACAAATAAAGCCCGATCCAACATATCTTTATCACTTGTGATGCCCCGATTACAATTAGCTAAGTTAAGTCGAGTTAATAACACATCCTTGCCATCTGCTATGGGCTGGCAGCAAAAACGAAGCCTTGGTATTTCCAGAACTCTATAAATAGGCCTCACAACCCAGAAGCCTTTCTGCCCTCTTCCACAATCTGCTTGAACACAGCACCAATTCAGACTGCTCCAAAACAGGATGTGACATCATTTCATCTTGCCTATAATGTAATTCTGTCTCCTAGGATCCAGGTTTTGAGATTTGCAAAAACGATGACTCACTAAAACAAGAACATTACATGACATGGATTGTGAAATTGGGGGAGATTTTATGAATAGATAGATGTATAACGTTCATTGGAAAGAGAAAAAAAAAGATGAGATATCTTTAATATCTCAGTTTTTGTCTCAGACAGCGATTAGATTAAACAGAAAGAGTGAGTAATTACACAATTCTGACTCACAATTGTGAGTTTGTATCACACAATAAAAAAAATTAAAAAATAAATAAAAAGATTGCAAGATATAAACTCACAATTGTGAAAAAAAGTCAGCATTGTGAGATCAAACAGTCAGAGTTAACTTTTTATGTTTTATTCACTGGCAGAAACAGGCTTTCACAAAAAAAAAAAAATAAATGCTTCATTAAAAATAAGTAAAATACAACATCTGCTTTCTAAACGATGGTAAATAAATTTTGAGATTAATAACAATTATTAATTATTTTATTGTACCTGGAGTAATTTTTTCACCTCTTCAGGTCTACAAATCTTAAAGGCCATCTTTCAATTTAATTGCATAACTTAATTTATACAGAATCTTGTATGAAAATGTTAATTTAAAAAGACATACATAAGAATACATATGTTTTACAACACCCACGGGCAGAAATTAAGAAAAATGTGTACCTATTCTAAGCTACGCTCCAAAAAAAAAACGTCTTTTCCCAGAGGACGCGTCATATGACGTAACGACAGGCAAACATAGGCGCTGCTGCCCTGGTTCTCAGTGTGGGTTTAGGTCATGGGTGCCCAACAACGCTCCTGGCGATCGACTGTCCTGCAAAGTTTAGCTCCAATCCTAATCAAACACACCTGCCTTTAATTTTTAAGTGAGCCTGAAGACCTTAATTAGTTGCTTCAGGTGTGTTTGATTAGGATTGGTGCTGAAATTTGCAGGACAGTCGATCGCCAGTCGAGGAGTAGTGTTGAGCACCCCGGGTTTACGCAGTCTGAGAGGTGATAACAGAAAAGAGAGTTTGTCGTTATCGTTATTATAGTAGGTTTTTGTAACAATGACTGTGTTTACATGAACAGCATATTCCCGTCCTTATCCATCAAACATTGCGTGTGGATGATCTCGTTCTTCTGACTGTCACCAGCAGCGGGTTTATTTAAGATACAATCCTGACACCTAGCGGAAGATAGTCTTCAATGGTCTTCAATGGATAGTCTTCAATGTAAAAAATGAAATCTACAATCAAACCAAAATTTATTCAGACACCTTGAACATTTCTAACATTATTAAAGTTTATTTGCTATCGCTTGTAAAATGGTTCTAAAATATGACTAGAACTTAAGAGTTAAACTGTGTCAGAACAAATTTGTCTTGATAATGTCATAAATTTGATAGAAATATATGTAACGGATTACAATCAACCAAATCTACAGACAACTGTTATTATGACAATATTTACACAACTGTCAATACTTTGTTGACCAATTACCAAGCAATGCTTAATTTTGTTCAGACTGTGGTGTGAAAAGATTGCATTAGCAATTCAGAGCATAAGCAATACATGGTGCTTTATAAGGTTCTGAATAATTTTTGATATACATTTTTTTTAATCAATTTCACTAGTAGTTCACTGTATGAAGATTCTTTGGGTATAATATGTCACAGTTCGCTTAATTTTGCTATACTCACTTACATAAATGTATTATAGTGTCCTGTACCTTTTCTTTTATTTTCCTGGATTAACATTATAGCAGCCAGTAGCTAAATTAGGCGCGGTCACTTTAAGAGATGATGAACGCATCCAATATAATACACATCCCATTTTTTCCTAAACTGTTTACTTTCACTTAAGAAATAACTGACAGTTTTTTCGAGCATACTTTCCAAGGCGGGTATTTTGATGTATTTGTCAGCACAGGAGCAAAAAGAAGCAAATTCGATGTTCAAGTGCTTTGTGACGCCTCTCTCTGCGTGAGCCCTGAAAACCAGAACACCGTGGTGCTGAATTGGGCTCTTTCACATCTTTCTGTTTGTTCAAACAGAGTTTTTTTGTGAGTTAAACCGAGATTTGTGTTTTTTCGTTCAGGTGCAGGAGGGACTTCGAGGAGAACTTCGCAGAAGAGAGCTCGGTTCAGTGTCGCCGTCTGTGATACACGAGTCTCTCTCTCTCGTGCGCATCGAACACAGCGCGCGAGAAACCAGCTACTCTGTTAAGCTTTTCCGAGTCTTGTGTTTGGATGTTTTAATATTTCAATCGACAAGTGGTAAGGCTTAAAAACACCTGAAAAAGATAAGCTTTCATGGCTATGCGCAGCAGTGACCCATCAACTGTCCTGAGCATCTTTTTAGGCTGGCCTCAACCAGTAGGTTGAGATCGCTGGGGGCCCCCCATCTTCCATGGGCCCCTATCATCGTTACCACCTTTCACCCCACTAGCGACGACCCTGAGTACCAGTATGTGAATTGCTTGTGATTGCTTGTGGAAATTTGTCATACTGTCTCTATTGTGAAGCTGGGGGTTGTAAATAGCCTAGTTCCTTCAAAAGTAGAAAAATATGCTATAATAAGTTTTGAGATTCTAAGATACTTTAGTGATAAATCACAGGACAGCGCTGACAACTTCGTTCCTCTGTGCACTGCGATCTTCACAGCTATGAGTTTTCGTGCCACAATGCAGCTGGGCGAACATAGTAGCTCAAAAGAATAATACACATCCGATCGTCTAATCGCTTGAACTTCCAAACCATAAAACAAATACAACTGACAAAGTTTAGTGATGACTCAAGGCTCACCGCTTGCGTGCCATCATTATGTGTTGAACAAGCGTTCACCTCCGTGTTTTGCTTTTATGCCACTGACTGGCAGAATCATGTGGCTACACATGCTTTTAAGGGGGAAGTATTAACAGGAAATAACTGAAATAACTGACATGGGAAAATTACGTCGGTTAAAGGGTCTAAATTTCGGTTTCGGTTACTTTTCGATTAATCGTCCAGCCCTATCTTAAGGTAAGCTAATGGAGAGCAGAAATCTATTGTAAATTTAATATTTCCCAGAAACTGCTTATTCTAAATTATTCCTATTTTTTATATTTTTCATTAGAAAAGTCCATGTTTGGAGTTCACATGTTTGACAAGCTTTGTTCAAAGAATTCTCAGAAGAAACATCTGAGACAAAGTCTCCTCATCCTCAAGTTGTTCCAAACCTGTATGAGATGATCATTTTGCTGATGGCCACTGACTTCATTTTTTATATATATTTTTTGTTTTATTCTATGGAAGTCACTGGTTACCAGCAACTGTTTGGTTACCAACATTCTTAAAAAAATATATATATATATATATATATATTGTGTTTAAAAGAAGAAAGAAATACATATGGGTTTGAAACACGATGGTGAGTAAATTACAAAAATGTCCAATTTTGGGTGAACTATCCCTTTAAATAGAGCATATCTGGAAACTATGAGAGCTGTGAAAGAGCAAAAGCACTCAGCAAAACTTGTTCTTGGTGGATCTAAAAAAAAGCTCATGCTAGTTCATTAAACACATTCTCATTGGTCAGAAGTTCTGAGCAATAAATCAAATGCAACTAATATGAACGGAGCCAAAGGAAATGACATCATGACAACACTAATGGCCCCTCGGTAGCAACCGCCCTAAGCTGTGACGTTAAAAACAGCAGACAAGAAAAAAAGTCATGCTTTTAAGAGCCCTTCAAAATGCATCAGGCACTGGTGAAACATTTACTAATACAATCATAATCTCATTTCCTTGACGTCATTTTCTCACACATCATAGATTTTGCATAATACTTCTTTCCTTAGACTTAGCTTGTCCATTCACTGATTTACTTTTTTTTTTCATCATGTGAAGCACGTCACACAGGAATGCGTGCCTCAGCACTCTACGCAGAGCATGTGGTTAACACTCCACATGTGCAGGCCTGCTCTCATTGAAGCTCTGCTGACTTGTCCTGCGAATTAAAGACCCACATGGAGCGATTAAACAAAACAACTCATTTAGTCCCAGGAGACAAAGCCAACAGCTTCAAAACACTGGAAGAGGCACCTGGATGATTTGCGAATGAGAAAATAAAATGAAGTCAGTCTCTAAATAGCTTTATTTGACAGTTTGTATTCGAGTCATGACTACAAAGCCATTTTTGTTACAGTCTTGGCCCACATACAGTAATGTATTACATGGTTTTCATCAGTTAATGACATCTGTGTGTTTCAGTCCTGCTGCTTCCTGCATTTGCCACAAATCATGATCCATCTGTAATAATGAAAGCTGGGCAACCATATTGCATGATTCCTGTTGAATGATCATTTGTTGACCTCACATCTGGCCATATATGAGTCATTATACATTATTTATTTAGCTTCATAACCTGCCTGTGTTTGTAGAGAATGTTGTACAAATGTGTCCATGCATTCTTAATCTTTCAATATTTCATGGTGAGTATGTGCCAATGGCCCATTCCAACATATAAATACAAATACAATTCATATTGTCTGGCGCACTCTACCATATTTTACTCTGTTGCTAGAGTGATAATAAATAACATGATGCAATATCCAATACAATTTTCCAATTGGGTTGAAACAATGAACACTTCTCAAGCAGAACTACATGTTCGACTTGCCAACATTTTGGTTAGAGAGTAAGTACATTTAAAGACACTTTTAGACACAAAGTTTTGTTTTAGCCACTTAAAAGCAAGTAAAGTAGATACCTGATTGCATAATTATTAAATCATCTGGAATTATTGCTTTTGGATGGTAAATTATTTTATAAAAAAAAAAAAAAAAAAAAAAAAAGATTTTTTAGGTTTTCTGTGCACTGCTTGTAATTTTATAAATTTAATAATTATCGATGTGATTCTTGTAATAAAATATTTTTTATAACTTGCAACTAAACATCACATAAAAAAAGAATGTGCTTGAAAGTGGATCAGACTTCATGTTGTATGTCAAAAGTTTAGCTACTCAAGACTACCATGACATTGATGAGCAGAAAATATCCTACTCTGGCAAAAAGGAGACCAGTTATTATTAATTATTAACAATGGCTCTAGTTATCAGTGTTGAAAGTTGTTGGTTTTGCTGTTTTTGTGATGCATTTTGGATTCTGTGATTACTAAAAATAAAGGTTAAAAAGAGCAGGATCTGTTTGAAATAGAAATATTTTATAAAACCACAAGTGTCTTTGTCATTTTTGATTAGTGTAAAGTGTAGTTAAATTTATTTATTTTTTAAATAAGGATCATGTGACACTGGAAACTAGAGTAATGGAAAAATAAAAATAAATGAATATAGCTGTAAATTGTTATACTGTAATAAGTATGTAATAATTGCATTATTACAGTTTTACTGTATTTTTCATCCAATACATAGAGCATCATGAGTTATGACATAATATTCTGAAATGTAGAAACACATTCACACACAATTTGTGGTTTGGACTTGCACTGTATTCCTCCTAAAACTCATGACTGCATAGGGTAGCGCTGTCCCAACATCTCTGTTCTTTGCACATGACCCAAGACCAACACAAGAGTACATAATATGTTGGTCTGGCTGGTGTATTACACCCTTTATTCCTAAGTTCACCAAAGCTAATTAGGAAACCATTTATTTAAACATTAAAAAAAACACAGAAATTAAGTTGCATGTCCTTTATTTCTTTCTTAATAACAGTTTGTTAATAACCACAAAAAAATAATAATACATGGTTTCGCCAAACAAAACAAACTGCTCTTTGAGTTGTCAGTAACACAATACAAAAAAAAAAAAAACTACTTGTACAGAGAGCTCCAGCAACATACAAACAAATGTAAAATAGACTTAAGTGTGACTGCAGTACAAAAGCTCTATAAATTACTGTATAAAAAGCAACAAACCTGAAAGCCTGAGAAAAGAGGACCAACCCTCTGCTTTGATTAAAAAAAAAAAGGACTTATAAGTCTCAGAAAAAGCTTGCCAAAAGGTCTCGTTGTTGCAGGGTGTGAGGGATGCAGTCGTTTTTCATACAACCGTCTGCTCACCTCGACATTTCCTGTAGCTGCAGTAGATGGCAGAGAGCAGATAGACGCTGGCGGTGAGGCAGGCGAAGATGGAGGCAGTGAGGTAGACCTTGTACAAGCAGTGATGTTTGTAGACGTCCAGGTTGCAGTAGGAGTTCTTTTGGGTTTTGTAGATCATGATCCCAATGGTGGACAGATACAGCAGAGTGGCAGCAACGTCGTGGATGGCGTTGCTCAACAACCAGCGTTCTCCTCCGACGATGGGAACGAGGTCCTGCTTGTCCAGAAGCGTGAGGATGAAGATGGCTAATGTGAGGAGCCAGAAAAGCACAGCCACAAACAGCACATAGTGAATGGAGCCTTCATATTTGTTGGCTGCGATGGTGACCCAAAGCCCGGCTCCCAGCAGGATCTGGAGGACCCGTACAATCCCAATAAAGCTCTTGAGGAATTCCGGGAAACTTCTCTTCACCTGTGGCTGAGGGGGCATCTCCTCTTTTTGTTGAAAAAGACTTCTCCTGGTGTTCAGGGTGGGGGCTGTTTGCCACAAACAGAGAAACGAGGAGAAGCAGGAGCCAGCAGGAGACGTAAGGAGTGTCTGATAACGGTTTTGGAGGAGGAGAACCCTGCAAATGCACACAGACTGAATCATCTGCACAACCCTGGGGTTTTGAAATGACTTCTGTCTTTTGGTCTCTTCCGTTTCCTGTAGTAACTGTTGAGCTGTGTCTCCCTCCCCCTCTTTCCAAGCAGGGAGCAGGAGGAGAAACAGAACAGAGGGCAGGACGTGAAACACTAACCCTTTTCTCCTCCTCCTCCTCCTCCACTCTCTCAGTTGCTAGTTAGAAAAATTCCTGTGTGTGCAATGCATACAGTGGCCCCCCAAAAAATAGTTTGGATACTTCAGCCGTACTGAAAAATAATGAATGTCTTTCAATTAGAAGAAAAAAAAATGGCTGGCATTTATTTTAAATAAGACATGTTTCAGGATAAATATTTCACACAAAAATGTTTGTTAACTGCAGGGTATGAAGAAGTATTTGCTTACTTTCTGCCTGTCATGTGTTGGGAACTGATTTCATTCAGTACTTTCTAAAAAATGAATAGCTTCATTTGTTTTTGTAAATTTTTTAATGTTAACTTTATGCTTACCAAGGCTACATTTATTAGGGGTGTAACGATGCAGTCCCAAGCCAGTTGAAAATCAATACAAAAGTAACAATTCAAGTCAGTTGAGATATTCATCGAATCATGATAAAGTTGGGGGTAGTATTTAGAAGCATAATGCCGCTTTGTTTACAGAAGGGAAGGGAAGTGCTGTATCGCTGCTGTTCCATAAACGCCATCTGCTGTCAGACAGTGAATCAGCGTTCTCATGCAGCACGTCTGTTGTTTTCTGGTTCTTGCTGATGTTTTATGTAGCATAATTTCACAAAGCTTAAGTCAAACCATATGCTTTTTGCTTCAAATTTTGAAATGATACAATCTAATTTAATAATAAAAACATAAAAAACTAGTCATGCTTCATACAGTATATGCTGCATCTTTGTTTCTATTGAGATTAAAATGCATTGGTTGCCCTCCTCTTATGTACCATTTATCAAAATACAGTTTTAAAAAATACTGTGAAATTATTTCAAATAACTGTTTGCCATCTGAGTATATTTTAATTTATTCTTGTAAAGGCAAAACTGAATTTTCAGCAGCATTACGCCAGTCTTCAGAGTCACATTATAATTCAGAATTCATTGTTATTTGCTGATTTGCTGTTTAAGAAACATATCTTATTATCAATGGTCATGCTACTAAACATTTTTAGAAACTGATTTTTTTTTTTTTTTTTTTGATGAATAGGAAGCTCAAATGAACATCAAAAGAACAATTTTACCATTCTATTGACGGTCTTTTTAACACTCATTTAAATCATGTTCTCAGAAAAAAATTATTTTTCAAAAATGTTAGGTTGGGGTAAATAAATTATAATTCCTTTTTGGCAAAAACTAAATGTTTAATATAAAACATTGTAATTATTCAAAAGCTATGTACAAGAAAATGGCTTTAAAATAAACCTGAGAAATATTCACTAGAATAAAAAGTGTGGCTAACATCTAACCCCAGTTAAATCAAAGCATTATGAGATCTCCAAGCTTATAAATTAAGTCTGCAGCAAAATACGCTTTTAGTATTTGTCTCTCAATTTCTTCTTGTGGACAGTATTCTGCATTTCCCAAATACACTCATATAAAAATAGGTTTCCTGCCATAAGCCTCTTTTGGATGGTATTTATTTCCGTAGAAAATCTTTGAAATGCGCAAAGTCATCCTTCACTATATTCAGGCTTTGTGACAGACAAATAAGAATGGCAAGAATGTGGGATTCTTTAGTCTTTTTAAAAACAAAACAGTCTTATCACTGCTGGTATGTGGCATCAATGAAATCAGTGTTTTTCATGGTCCATGACCAAAGTCTGACAGCTGAGATATGGGGCTGGATGCCTTGACGTCAGTGAATACAGACACACCCATCAAAATACGTGGCCATGTTAAAGCACCGCCCCTATAAAGAATCTGGCCACAGAGAGACCCAGTGGGAAGGGGTTAGCCTTAGATTTACATTCTCATTGGGTGATTTATTATGTTCCTGCTGGGAGCAAAATGCAGCTGTAAAACTGAGTGTGAATTACTTTAAGACCCTAAAGTCTGCTGCAGATTGAGAAAAGATGAGATACTGTCCAGCTGAATCAATCCTCTAATGTGCAGCAAAGACATAATCCCATAAATCTATAATTTGCACATAATGTGATCTGATGAATCATATAAATGCTCCCAAGGACCTCACAGCTATGAAGATATCCTGAATCTCTCTGGAAAGCTGGATGTGTTAGAGACACATTTAGATTCATCAGCTTTGGTTCATATATTAAATTACATATAGAAACTCTCCATTCTCATGTTTATCATATTTCATTTAAAAATTTGAGTGAATTTGTATGATTGAAAATATCTGCCTGTATATAAAGGAAGGCACTACTATAATAATATTCTAAATTATACACAAGTCATATGAGGTCACTCTTTAACGCTCTCCTTGCACTTCCTGTGAGAAATAGCTCAGAGGTCATTGCACCACACAAACAGACTACAATATCAAAGTCTATGTCAAGTTCTGTAAGCATCACTGAATGCAAACTTTAAAATCTAAATACACATTTTTATTAAAATGAATTAGAAAGTTAACAATAAACTTCACTAGACAGGGTGCTACAAAATCATCAGCAGCAAAATATAAGGTTTTAAAATGTTGAAACATACCCTGATCTCTACAGTGGCGTTCTCAAACAGATAGTATTCCCTTATTCGTGTAGTCTATAATACAAACATACAAAAATAGCAAATGAAAAACAAGACTCCACACCACTTTTTCTGTTGTTGATGTTAGATGGGTTTGGAGATAGATGAAAGATCTCGCCACTAGACGGCAGTCTAAGCAAACATAAACCGGGTTTCTTGAGTGTTAGTCAAGGCTGTTTTCAGAATAGTAGCATTCTGCCAACCCATTCTCACTCCAAAGGCGTCAAAAACCGAAGCATGGTCAAGCGCCCCTAGCGTCACTTTTATGACGCCAAATGTGCCTCTCGGCGTCGAATATCGAAGCACTACGACCTTCATTGCTTTCAATGGGAAACTTTTGGCGTCAGAATTTGACACGAGGACATGAGATGTTTATCGCTATGAAATCACGTTCAAGAAGTCTCATTCAGCACACATCGCGATACTTGCTATCAGTTCCACAGTTTGGGTGAGTAGTCGTATATACGCTCTTTTAATGCCTTTTATAAAATGTATTCTGTCTTATTTATTAATCAGATTAGTGCCATATGTTTAATCGCTGTATTATATCGGTCATCCGCGGCTGTCTTTGAGTTTCATTGCGTTTAAATAAATGAACACAGCTGCTAATTAGTCTGATTAAACTCTATCTGTCACGTGACGTGCCATAGACCTTCGATCCGTTTTATATTATTATTAATTTCAGGATTAATGATGTAAGTTGTATTTGTAGTAAAATCATGGTAATCACGACACTTACAATAGTAATAAATGAAATGTGAAGTTAAAACACAGTAAACTATAACTGTAGTTTTACTATGGTATATTAATAATCAATACAACAATACAATAATCACCAAACCAGCTATGTTTGTATCACTGTAATGTTAGTGCTTTTATGTGCTTTTATATGACAGATATCACAGTAATCATATGTTCTGTACCATGCTTTTAATACCTTTTAATGTAAATCCCCCCCCCCCCCAAAAAAAAAATCAAATTAAAAATAAATAATAAAACATGCATTTTTCCATCTTGCAGTTCTTTCATATCAGTTTATATATATATATATATATATATATATATATATATATATATATATATATATATATATATTATATCTAAATATTTTGCTCACAGATCATTATTAACATTCTGTATATAATTCAATTGTATTTACTCTCCCCTTTTTATTATTTTTATTTTTTATTTTTAGCTGAAAAGACGTAAAGGCAGTCAGCCCAGTGGTGTTTCTGGAGAGGGATTCCTTCAGAAATGGAGAAGACAGAAAGCTGCGGAGGCAGATATATGCAGCAGTAAGTCTGTGATAGTTTGTCCCTTTTATCAAACATTCCTGCTGTTATAATTTGTACAGCATTTGTTGTTTCTTAAACTGTTGCACTGTCCAAATACCCACACTTGCCATCTTTGCACTTGACCACTTGATTACTTATTTGAAGTCTTTCCTGTATTTGGCCTAGTGTTTGAGTGAGCATGATGACCACAAGTGTGTGTCGAACTTTTCATGACCTGATGACTGTGTTTCCCAATCCTGATCCTGGAGAACCCCAGCACTGCACGGTTTTGGCGTCTCTCTTATCTAACAAACACACTTTTAAGGTCTTGGAGACTTCACTGATGAGCTGATGAGTTGAATCAGGTGTGTTTGATCAGGGAGACATCTCAAATGTGCAGTGTTGGGCTTCTCCAGGACCAGGATTGGGAGCCACTGCCTTATGGGACACTTATGTGTTTACAGAGATTTTTAATAACTAATTATCAATATTTCACATACTGTACATTGGACAGCTTTCCATGACCTCTTGTGAGACCTCGGCAAAAAGTCTGACTATTTATTCCAAAACATGATGCATGATGGGATACACAAGGCTTTGTATAGCGCTCTGGAGCAGTATTGGAGAGGTTTAGTGTGTGTTAAGGACGCTGTGCTTTGGCATTATTAAGACCGGGGACAGTCTCGTTCACACACTGTCACGTACACACACACTCAAGTGGCCAAGACTGCAAGTGTGGGTATCTGGACAGGGTCAAAGTCTTAAAAATGATCCCTAAACACATCACAGTCTTAATAATCCAGTTTAACACTTGTATGATATTGTACAAGCCCCAGGACGATCTCATCTGACACTATCAAAAGAATTCATATGACTATAGCTTGCTATTAATTACTTGCTTTCAATAATGGATGCATTTAACATTTAATTATACAGCATCTTTACAGAGGCTGCTTTTATGGTCCAAACAAAACACAGTGTAATGTATAAGTTGAATGTAATTTAATATTTCCTTCCTTTCTGTCTTACAGGATTGTTTGAGGATAACGCTGTAGCTCCATCATGCACAAGGACTCACCTCGTTAACTTTTTATCCCCCGCACACACAGAAATGGTCCCTGGATCAGTGATTTGACTTTGCAGTGGTTTGATTTTTGCAGAAGATGTAACTTTGTTTTAATTATAAGCTCATAATGAAAACATTACAGAACCAGTGATGAAAACAATAGTTAAAAATAGCGCTCCATATTAAAAATATATTGCACACTTGACATGCATGTCTTCATGGTGTTTTTTTGTGAGTTTGAAACATTTACATTGTGTTGTATAACATTTTGGTCACAACACTTTTTCCAGTGTTCTCTGAAAGACATACTGTATTTACTGTTTTGTTTTTTAATAAAAGCATTTTCATTTGTATACTGAAAATAGTTAATGTTTACAACATAACTGCCTTTTTATTCTTTATGGTGGCAAAAACGAGCTTGGTGACAGAGGACGCAGTGTAGTAATTTGGGCATGTTGTCTTTAAATGAGTTTGACATATAAATAAATAATGGAAGATCCTTACAAACATATGCATGTTTATTATGCTTTATGTATTTATTTGCTCATTCATTCATTCATTTATAATTTCAGTTTTTATTCCTAGAGTTCAAATGGTAGAGAATGGTAAATCACAGAAACACAAATGTGAACAATTTTAACTTTAAAACACAATGTAATATGCAATGTAAATTTTAGAAGCACGTCATTTGATTAGTAAATATATTTGTCTTTGGTCAAAAAAAAAAATACAAATCTTAAAAATGTGTCTTATATTTATTATAGAGGAATCTGTCTGTTGGATACAACTGCGACTGCTGGGCATGTGCACATCAATATTGCCCAATGTTTGTCAAGCTGAACAACGGAGGAAGGTGAAGACGTTAATAAAACAGAATCTAATAAGTAGCAAGCTTAATCTATTGTTAACCGAATCTATCCCTTCAGCCGAAAAACGAAAGACGTCGGTCATACATGGATAAGGAAGTGTGACGCTGCTGCTCAGCTTTGATGTCATTGGCTATGAATTTTCAGGACAGTCTGTGGTTGGACTATCTTTTAACCCATATTAAACAGCGCATCATGTTAAAGAGTATGTTTTGCTGCTATCATCACGTTAGTAATATATTAAGTCAACAATGAAGTGTTGCTATCTTGACAAAAATGACATCTTTAGCAAGATCCTAATCCTAACCCTAAGCATAACTTCAATGAACTACAAAAAACAGCCCCCTAGTGTTGCCTTTGCATAGATAGAACGATGGAGGCTTGTGGGTAATGTAGTTTAAAACTTTTTATTAACGAAACGAAATAAATTATTTATTTTAAGGAAAACTGGATATCTAAATATGTTTATTGTGCAAACCTCTATGATATATTTGAGAGGCAGGCTGAAATGTGGTATTTTACAGTGAGCAATATTTAAAATGCCTTTATGTCAGCTTTCCATTTATTTCTGAAAACTGAGCTCAACATTATTTTATCAGCATAGCATAAGTAATAATCCTGCCCATTTTCTCTTTGATATGTTAATTGGACTCTGATTTACAGCCATTTGAAAAGTACAGTTTTGGGCTCTTCCGGGGGGTGCTACTGGGCCCCTGGGGGTAGAAGGGCAGTAAAACCTACATATATGTATTCTCCTCATCATGAACAACAAACTGAGCTGAGTCACATTTATATCTGACAGTTTTCACAGTCCTCTGTTTTCTATTCTATTCATCATGACTATTATACCTTTTGACAGGACATTGTGAGGCCATATGATGAAAAATTGAAAAATTAGAAAGAAATGATTTAATAATGAAAATAATAGATTATTTATTTGATTTTTGAAGTAAATGGCAAGAAATATAATGGATGAACCTGCAACAACTTGCCTTTATCTATTCCCCACCTGTAAAGCAGTAATCAAGGACAATGTATACACATTGTGATACTTCACTATTACACAAGGACAAATTCATGCAGTGCTAAGAATATTAATTTATATATATATATATAACTATTTAGCAAAAATCAGTGTAAAAATGTCCTCCTCACCCCCGTATCTTGCTCCTCAGGTGCTGGACATCAGTAATGTGTGTGCTCTTGGTTTTAATGCAGTACAAGATCCCATTGATCATTCCTGCTACATTCTCAGTTATCCCTTAAGTGTTTGTAACAATAAAGCCCATGGCACCATCTTGTAATGCAGAATAATTAATCTCGTAACTCCCTTTATTTCACTAAAAAATGTGCATATTTGTTACTAAAATATAAAAAAAATTACTTTCTGGTGTACTGATGTCCCAGATGTTATTAATCCGATCAAAAATGTTTATGTCTTAAATAAAAAAATAATCCCAATAATTAATATGTTGTTTTTCCAAGTCTAAAATAAACACATATGAGCCTACCTAGTAAAATTATGTATTTACCAAGAATCTTCAGAACACAATATTCACCATTTTCATTTTATTGAAGCATAGACTATAAAGTTGATAAAGTAGCATCAAGACAAATAAGATTCAATGAAAATAATTATCATCAAAAATACATTAACCTCATATATAAATCAGTTCACACAGATGAGTGATGAAATGTCCTTAAAAGTCACACAGTCCCATCCAGTCAACTGTGATACAGATCATGTGATACATATAAGACATGAGATACTGTTCCAGAAAATAATGATTCCCATCATCACATGTAAACTGGTTTCATCTCCCCATCGTGTTCTTCTTCTCTCGTGTCTGGAAACAGTTTGTGGCTGATATCCAGCACTGATGTGGTGTAGCTTCTCTCAGCCAGAGGATCTCTCAGTCCTAACATCCCAGACCTGGTCAAAGTGAAACAAGCAATCCAGATGAAGTTGTTTAATGGACAGAGAGCTCAGCTTATGTTCTGTGTGATTTTAGCAGTGTGAGCAACTATGACCCTTGTAGTACTGTACACTTACCATTCTTCAAGCTGTTTTAAGATCTTTTGAGAAGCTTTTTCTCTGAAGAGAATTTAGCACATCTTCTTCTTTCACTCCTTTCAAGAGCATCACTTGGTCAAAACCCCTCATTTGGCTGATGAGATCATCTGTACAAATTAAAATACTGCAATAAAAATTAAAGAATTAAGAAAAAGTTACAGAGGCAAAGGTCTTGCTCATGAGACTGCATTAGCATGTGTAGTTCTCAGAGACTCTAGAATTCATCTGTTGTTGCAGTAAATGTGTTTTCTTCCTCTAGAATCTTTCTCCAAAGTTCCTGACTTCTCTCACAAATGTGTTTTAGTCTGTGCAGTGTAAGGCCTGGCTTCAAACCAATCCACTATCAATTCACAATTTATAACATAACATTTACAAAACAATGAAATAATGTACATTGGTGTTTATATCAACTAAACCAATTTCATGATACTTGTCTACTCTTAAAACAGGTGGTGTGTTTTCAAAAACATAATATTAAAAATGTCCAGTCACACTTTGCTAACATGCTGTAATTGTAATAGTAAAAAAAGAAATCAAGGCTGACATGACCAGTTCTGTGAGAGATCATCATAAAATGTTGTATAACACAGCATTGCTTCAACACACACATACCAGAGGACTTCTGTTTGCTTGAGCACAAGATGGCCATCTTCATTTCTCATCCTGAGCAAATCATTTCCTTGGTCTTCCTTCTCTTCTGTGAAACAAGATAATCTCTACTTACTCTGTGTGCAATTATTATTGCTCATTAAACATAATTAAGTTAATTTAAAGTAAGATTCAGACCAGAGCATTTGAGGAGTAAATGTTGATTAAAAAAAATATTCTAAACAAATGTACCTGGGAAGAGCTGATCATGGCAAGATTCGCTGAGACTCAGTAATAGCTCTTTTAGTTTTTAGGAAGGTTTGTGAGGGTTGGCTCTTGAGTGAGTTGTTGAGCTTGATATTTTAGACCTGAAAAAGAAGAACAGCATTAGGATTATCTGCAAAAAATCCTGTAAGACAGAAAGAAGGAAATATTATTAATTACGTGCAACTTGTACATTACACCTCTGTAAAGATGCTGTATAATTAAATGTTAAATGCATCCATTATTGAAAGCAAGTAATTAATAGCAAGCTATAGTCATATGAATTCTTTTGATATTGTCAGATGAGATCGTCCTGGGGCTTGTACAATATCATACAAGTGTTAAACTGGATTATTAAGACTGTGATGTGTTTAGGGATCATTTTTAAGACTTTGACCCTGTCCAGATACCCACACTTGCAGTCTTGGCCACTTGAGAGTGTGTGTACGTGACAGTGTGTGAACGAGACTGTCTTAATAATGCCAAAGCACAGCGTCCTTAACACACACTAAACCTCTCCAATACTGCTCCAGAGCGCTATACAAAGCTTAGTGTATCCCATCATGCATCATGTTTTGGAATAAATCGTCAGACTTTTTGCCGAGGTCTCACAAGAGGTCATGGAAAGCTGTCCAATGTACAGTATGTGAAATATTGATAATTAGTTATTAAAAATCTCTGTAAACACATAAGTGTCCCATAAGGCAGTGGCTCCCAATCCTGGTCCTGGAGAAGCCCAACACTGCACATTTGAGATGTCTCCCTGATCAAACACACCTGATTCAACTCATCAGCTCATCAGTGAAGACTCCAAGGCAGATAAGAGAGACGCCAAAACCGTGCAGTGCTGGGGTTCTCCAGGATCAGGATTGGGAAACACAGTCATCAGGTCATGAAAAGTTCGACACACACTTGTGGTTATCATGCTCACTCGAACACTAGGCCAAATACAGGAAAGACTTCAAATAAGTAATCAAGTGGTCAAGTGCAAAGATGGCAAGTGTGGGTATTTGGACAGTGCAACAGTTTAAGAAACAACAAATGCTGTACAAATTATAACAGCAGGAATGTTTGATAAAAGGGACAAACTATCACAGACTTACTGCTGCATATATCTGCCTCCGCAGCTTTCTGTCTTCTCCATTTCTGAAGGAATCCCTCTCCAGAAACACCACTGGGCTGACTGCCTTTACGTCTTTTCAGCTAAAAATAAAAAATAAAAATAATAAAAAGGGGAGAGTAAATAAAATTGAATTATATACAGAATGTTAATAATGATCTGTGAGCAAAATATTTAGATATAATATATATATATAATATATATATAAACTGATATGAAAGAACTGCAAGATGGAAAAATGCATGTTTTATTATTTATTTTTAATTGGATTTTTTTTTTTTTTGGATTTACATTAAAAGGTATTAAAAGCATGGTACAGAACACATGATTACTGTGATATCTGTCATATAAAAGCACATAAAAACACTAACATTACAGTGATACAAACATAGCTGGTTTGGTGATTATTGTATTGATTATTAATATACCATAGTAAAACTACAGTTACAGTTACTAATGTCCTGTTTACTGTGTTTTAACTTCACATTTCATTTATTACTATTGTAAGTGTCGTGATTACCATGATTTTACTACAAATACAACTTACATCATTGATCCTGAAATTAATAATAATATAAAACGGATCGAAGGTCTATGGCACGTCACGTGACAGATAGAGTTTAATCAGACTAATTAGCAGCTGTGTTCATTTATTTAAACGCAATGAAACTCAAAGACAGCCGCGGATGACCGATATAATACAGCGATTAAACATATGGCACTAATTTGATTAATAAATAAGACAGAATACATTTTATAAAAGGCATTAAAAGAGCGTATATACGACTACTCACCCAAACTGTGGAACTGATAGCAAGTATCGCGATGTGTGCTGAATGAGACTTCTTGAACGTCATTTCATAGCGATAAACATCTCATGTCCTCGTGTCGAATTCTGACGCCAAAAGTTTCCCATTGAAAGCAATGAAGGTCGTAGTGCTTCGATATTCGACGCCGAGAGGCACATTTGGCGTCATAAAAGTGACGCTAGGGGCGCTTGACCATGCTTCGGTTTTTGACGCCTTTGGAGTGAGAATGGGTTGATTCTGCTGTACTTCCTCTCTCAGTGTATAGCATCTGTACTGTGCATAGCATACAGCATTTTCCATATCTCTGGAGTACACGGATATTCTACATGAAAAAAAATCAGCAGAATACAACTGAGCAAACAACACTGGGGTGCTGTTTCCCACAATGCAATGTGATATTTTTTGGACACAAATCTGGTTTTAACATTTTTCTTAATTAACTGCACTACTCGTTGAATAAAATGTGTGAAGTGATAAAATCATGTGATCATTTAATGTCCTTTTTGTAAAACTTATCCATTTTCACGTTCAAACATAGCCTACAGTTTAAAGACAAAGCAAATAATCCAAAACATAGATGAATAATAAAAACAGACTACTAAAAATAGGAACTGAATCCCTTCAGCAATGCCAGTTCTTCAAACACTGATATAGACTCAGTGTTAAATAAGTAATGGAGAATAAACTTGCAGCTCTGAGTTCTGACTGGCCTGGCTTTTATCGGGCCATTAGAAAACAAAGTCAGGTTTTAAGAGTACTAAGCTTCCACAGGTAGGTTAGTCAGTGAATTTGACAATGTTTATTAAATCATCTAATACTTAAACAGCAAATTAAACTAAATATCATTAAATCTATATATTCTGTTTCGTGTACACACATTTCCTTCTTATGTTGTCAGTGGTGTCTGTGCAAGTACTTGATGAACCAGTTCTTGAACAACTTAGGTTATCGATACTGAAAATGACTGCTTTCAAATAATCTAATGAGACATGGACTTCTAGCGGTGAACTGGAGAAGCTGCAGGTGAAGTTGTGATAAAGGAAGCTCCAGGCACCTATTCTCACTCGACTATTTAATCTACCCAAGGGCTTGGAAACCATTTAATCAGGTCAATGGCCAAACCAGTGGTGTAGTGCAAGGTATAGGCAAGTATACTGCATATTCTTTATCAGTCGGGATTGAGTACACTTCTAAATCTTTTGATGCGCATCATTCAGTGTCTTGTATTAAAAGGATACTCCACCCCAAAATGAAAAATTGTCATTAATCACCTACTACCATGCTGTTCCAAACCCTTAAAAGCTGCATTTGTCTTCGTAACACAATAGAAAATAATTAAGATAAAACCTGGGAGGTTTGTGACTGGCCCATAGACTGCCAAGTAAATTACACTGTCACGGTTCAGAAAATTATTAAAAAGCATCGTCAGATTAGTCTATCTACAATCAAGACGAATTAAGCTTTTACGGTTTGGAACGACATGGGGGTAAGTGATTAATGACAAAAATTTCATTTTGGGGTGGAGTAACCCTTTAACATCCTCATAGCTCATAGTAGCTTTGTCAAACAATTTACCATTCAAAATAAATTCCCCTATGAAGAAGATAAATGATTTTTACTTAAGGAACCCAAATGTTGCACTCTATTCTGTATAAATTTACCTCCATGTAAAGACAGCTATAAGTGAATGATTCTCATCTTCTGCCTGGACGATAAAACGGTACCGATACTGTATTTATCAATTTATCAAGATGCGGTGTTAATGTAAGTGACATTAATGTTTTGTTAGTTTACTCTAGCCCACAAGATGTGCTGCTGCTCCGCTATTCATTCAAAATATTAGAGATATATAGAAGCTCAATGTGGAGAAGATAATGATAATGATAATGGTTAAAACCGAATCAAAGCCATTCACACTACATATATTCAGCATATATCCAGCGCATTCTTTTGACAGAAAAATATGACTGCTGCACTCACGTAGGCTGTCACACAAGAGATGTATAGAAAGCCATGCAAAGTTAAAACAGTTTAAAAAAAAAAAAATAATAATAATAATAATTAATTCACAAATTTGTGGAGTTTTCATACAGTGTATGAACCCTACGCATCTTCTGGACATGCCATTAAATATTGACTGGTCTCTGATGCTGCCATCACAAGGACTGGGGAGCAGAGAGGCTGGTATAGACCCCATAAGGTACTTTTTCCTTCTCTTTTTCACGGTCTGTTTCTGCTGGTTCTAGAAGAGGTCTATATTTATCCCGAGAGAGAAAGAAAAGGAGAGAGAGGGTGCAGTGACTGCAGGAGGCCTGTAGTGCTAAATACATCAATTCCCATCACTCTGTACCAATGTCCTGATTTCCTTACAGGAACACAGAACAGGGAGAATGTCATACCATTTAAATGTCTCTTTTTACTCCCATGTGTAGTAATCTTTATTCCAAATAGGCTATGTCCTCTAATACCAGAACATCACTTTGGAAAGGAAGAATGAATCAAAACAGTGAACGGGAAATCTGCCAAGTCAAAATAAGCCTTTGTGGATTTATGGAGGCGTTTAGCTAGCTGGGTAAAAGATGAATTTACAGATGTGTGCATACATTTAAACCAGTACACACCTACACACAGTACATACTTGCGCCTCCAGGTTTTTAGAGCATCTGAGACAAAGTGAGCGGAGAGAAAAGGAGAGGCAAACAGATGAAGACCTCCTGAGGTGGGTGTCATGTGATGCCACACTGTACTACGAGCCTCAGAGGGGGGAAAAAAACTCACTCTTGAACTGCATCCCAAATGACACACTATACACTGTGCACTCGTACACTATGTACTCAACCATGTAGTGCATGATTTATATGAGGTAATTTTGTCATTCATAATCAGAGTCTGATAGCCTCTTCCCCTTCATTACGTAATAAAAGCTGCAACAGTTGAGTGCATGAAGTATCCGATATTTCACACTTCGGTTTTTTTTGGGTGAAGTGCATCAAGTACACTTTTTGGAATTTGTTGTTTTTGTTTTGTTTTGTTGTTGTTGTTGTTTTTTTTTTTTTGGGGGGGGGGGTCAGTGTGCATAAGTACACGATTTAACTACTATCCAGGTTGCCATAGCAACATCAGTACACTACTACAGAAGCTAGCAAATCTCATGTTCATTTGAAGAGGCACAGAGGAGACTGTTGACAAAGGATTTGTTGAATAAAGTCGTTATTTTTGTTTTCTTCGCTTACAAACAGTTTTCTTGTCACTTCATAACATTACAGTTTAACCACGGATGGCAGATGGACTATTCTGATGATGCTTTTCATACTTTTCTGACCGTGTAATTTACTTGGCAGTCTATGGGACAGTCACAAGCCTCCTGGTTTCCCACTCCTTATCCTTTACCTTTAGGAAAGTACGGAAACCCAAAGAGGACATGCATTATTCTTTTATCTATGAAGTCAAATCAATGCCACATAGACTTGCAAAAAAATGTAAGTATTGGAAAAAGTGGTATAGCTGAAATGCAAAATAAAAGCAGCATTGCAAATAAATTAGTAGACATGGCCATGGACAATATGTGTTGCAAAATCATTTATTTTGCTCCGTTTCATTTACATTTTGCAATTCTTTATTTTGGTTTGCAAAGCGTCTTTTTTTCCGCAATACTTCTTTTTTTTTTTTTTTGCAATTCTTTATTTTGGCTTGCAAAAAGTACATTTATTTTAACCAACAGACAAGGAGCTATTTTAGCTTGACTGAGTCCTTTGGTCAATGAAAAAAAAAAATTAACCCACTCATCCATGAAAATGGATTTTGCTACCTCCAGAACAAAAGAAAACAGCTTATTATTTGACAGAACAAGTCAGAAAAGAATATACATAATGCATGGTCGCTTAGGGCTTTAAAGGCAAAGGATGTTAATAAAAGAAATGGATTTTATTTCACATTCAAGGCTCACACTGAGAAAACCCAGAGTAGACCTAAATGGTAATTTTCTCTTTCGAGTGGCCCTTCCATCCTAATGCATTCTCACAAAAATGCCCAAACACACACAGGCATCCTTGTTTATTTTTCAACACACATATTTCTGGATACACACACAACATCACAACTTTCTTTTCTCAGAGCACAGCCCCCCTCTCACCTCTCCACACACACATTCAAACAAGATCATGTAATATTCGCCAGAAGTATTAGCTGTGAAATTGGAAGCTGTCAGCGCACGATGAGCATTTGGACACACAGAGCTCACAGCTCGGCACAGGGTGTCCAATTATCCCCCAGCCTTCCCTGACATATCAACACACAACTATGCAAAACAGAGCTTTGTGACATTTTGGCAGAATTCCCACTGTTGAGGGCACCAGTCTGCCTAGAGAAATCTCTTACTCACATAGAGCTTCTGTTTATATTTCATCCTATACCAATGATGAACAGCATCAGTAACATTTGTTCATTTGCTTGGGGATTTATTTATTATGCATATAGACAATTGCATATGCATTTATTATGCATATACACAATTCATAATGAGGTATGCACTTTTTATTTTTTAAATAGTGTTATTAATTTATTAAGCTATTTAATCATAAGCCTACCTATTTTATGAAATGTAAATTTAATATATAATTAGAATCAAGCCAGGGTTGTGTGGATACAATTTTTTTATCAAACTCTTTTGGTTATAAAGTGTCATATTTTAATATATTAATTAATATATAATATTTAAGCAGGAGTTATAATAACGGGTGTGTTGACCCCTAGAGGTTAATGAGGGTACTGCTGAGGTCAGAACTTATTTTCCATACTGTCATAATGTTTGTTCATTTTATTTCTAAAAGACTGTTACAGAAAATTATATTTTAGTACTATTTACATACTGTGTGCATGTGTGTGTGTGTGTGTGTTTAATTTTTAGTAAAACCTTTTGTGCTTTGTCATTTTTATTAGTTTTTAAAATTGAATATTACTATTTAGGTTTAATTTGTTTTTATTTCAGTTTTAGTTTATGAATTTCCAGTTAGAAATTATAGTATTCATCTAGTTTATGTTTTTCATTTACTATTTCTATTTTATTTAAGATGTATTAGTTTCAGCTTTATTTCAATTAAGCTTTATTTTTTAAACCTAATAACAATCCTGAGAACATTTAACATTTTCATGAACAAATGTACATTTAACAGTTTTGTAAATAAATAAAGAGAGAGAGAGAGAGAGAGAGAGAGAGAGTGTTGCATGTTATCAAGATATCATCATCTGTGAATTGATTCCCTTTTCTTACAGTAGGACAGGTAAAAAATATTCCCATTTTTAACTCAGCTCTCCGCTGAGTGCCATTTAACATGTCTTTCAGTGTTTCTCGGTCTTCGTTTCTCTCTTCCTGACAGCATATCATCTGCTGCGCTCAGCTTTGTGTCACTTGTGAATGAATCTCAAAGGAGGAGGGGGATCAGTGTTGTGGAGATACCCCTGGGCTCTGATCCCCACCATCCTGCTCTTGCAGTCTTACACTTCAACTCAAAGAGTAGAGAAGCCTGTCACTATGCATACCTCCATGCATTAAAGATTACATATTAAATATTTACACAAGCTTAGTGTTTACATTGTGCTGTTGACTTGTGATGTGATGGAGGCAGCACATTGCTTGAAACATGCAAGATACTGTTTATACCAAAAGGTTTGGGTGAAATTTAAGGGAAATCTAAAGTTAGTCATTTAAAAATGATCATTAGCAGTCTTCTCTCCCACAGGACTGTTTCTAGCCTCATTCTGCTATTGCTGTTTTGGTGGCCATGACTCGACCTGTCATGCCTTCATCTGCTTCCCACTTCTCTTTATCTGCTCTCTTCTCTCACCACTATTTAATTTTGCTATCCATCTGTATCAGCTTCATATTCCTCTGATGGAAGTGCTGATTTTTTAGCAGTCATCACTCTTCAGTGTCACATGATTCTTCAGAAATCATTCTACTGTAATATGCTGTGCAAGAAACATTCTTATTATCAGTGTTGAAAATAGTTTTTGCTTAATATTTTTGTGAAAACTGTGATGTTAAGACTGTCACAGTCTTAATACAGCTTTAAAGTGCAAAACCACAACATAACTTTTTCCAGCTTTTTAAATTGTGCATACAATGCATTGTTACATTTCAAAATACTTTTAGACCCCTATATGTACATGCATACTGCATATTTCTGCACTTCTCATTTAGTGAATTACCATTGTACTCTCATTTCACCTTGTCTCCTCTTGCTCTATTTTTTGACCACTTCACTTCTGCATTTCACTTTTTGTACCCAGAGTCCTCTGATTCTGCCTGTCCTGGTTTCCTTTAATCTCTGTGCTCATGAAGAAGACCATATTGAAGGCCTCAGTAAATTACAGCTGCTCTAGGCTCTTTCTTTGGCACCGCAGGCCACCTTGATTTATAGTGCAGAAACATTGCCTGTTCTTCTTTCAGACGTTATCAAATAAAACACATACATTTTGTACGATATATCTCTTTATATAGTCTCAAATCATTTCATATCTGACTTTGATAAACGAAAGTCAAAAATTAAAGAATTATTCGTATTTTAATATGGATGTGTTCTGTAATACCAGATTGGCATTTATTTGTACTAGCTGAACATGCCGCACAAAAACTAAAGAAACAATTCAAACAGACGGGGGGAAATTTGCATAATTCAATTTGAACCTGATAGCTTTCAGACTTGACAGCCACCAGCACTGAAGCACAGCTCTCATTATTTGTAGTCAGATTAGCTGTGTGGCTGGACAGTTATTGTATGATGCATGTTTCATGTTACTCAGAGCTGAACATGGACTCAAGGGCCAGTTGAGAGCCCATCAGCAGACAGCATCTTCAGTTACATGGCAACAGGGAAAGCTGGTGACCTAAATACAAGACAGACCAGCCACATCAAGAAATGTAGGACGAAAACACAGCCACAAAAGATGAGCATTAATTTATGTGTTTAAATATGAGTGCAAAGGGTCTACTGTGAAACCCAGCACGTCTCTATAAAACATGAATAATGGAAGACCAGCTTATCTCAGTACACAAACCAAAGCATTTCAGGCTCTACTTACTACAAGCTGCCTCGGAGAAACTAGACAACAGACAATAACATACGTGCTATAGCCCAAATTAGAAATAATACGTAGACCATAACTGTACTAAAACAGGGTGTACTATCTTCAGATTTGATTCTAAGAAGAATAGTCACCATGAAAACTGTTTGTGACATAGATTGGATACCATACAGCCCTGTGGGTGGGTTTCTGTGGGAGACAGCAAGGAAATTTCATCCTGTCTTCTCACAAAATCTAAACTGTCATTATTCTGCCCAGCTACAAAAGACAAGCCATGAAACTCATTTGACCTGCGTTAACTATGAGATTTAGTGTCTGAAAGGTTAGATCTGCAGAATTTTTCCTTAAAGACAAAGACTTCTGTAGCTACCTTATTCTTGGAAATTTTACTAGATGGAGAGGGACTTTTTTTTTTTAAATCAAATTCAAATGATGGATCTTTTCTGCTTTCTTTTATCAGTAACTACAGAATTTGATTTGATACAATAATGGGGACACTGTTTTTCTAGCTGAAAAACAGACATGAGCAGGATAAACTGTGAGCTCTTAAGATGTCATCTATTTTTAGCCCCTGAAAAGTGCTTGTACTGTATAATAAGGACACAATGATTTTTGGGAGTAAACTAAGTAAAGTGGAGTAAAGAAGGAGGTGTTCACTGAAACCAACACAGAGCACAGTAATATGATGAATTAGTCTTTCCTGCTGCTCATATTTTGTTTGGAGACTTTCTGAAACGTCTTTTTTGGACTATACTCAGAAGATCAGCTCTTATTGTTCTTTTATCTACTGCATTTATACTGGAAAATTATATTTTTATCCTCCCCCTATCCTTAACCCACAAAGAAACAGTTCCATTAAGACATAGTTTAGTATATTCATTAAGCCGCTTTATCATGAGTGCTGTTGATTGTTCCACAAAGTAGTTAATTTCAGGTTTAATACTTGTGGGTACAATAAAAAAAAAAATAATAATAATAATAATAACCTTTTTGCTAGATCATTAAATTCATCTCATGCAATACAAACAATAATTAGATTAGCAAAACATTTATCTGATACCACAATTTTGGTTCACAGAGCATTTTGGGAACATTATTTTAAGTTTGTGAAAACATAAAAAAGAATGTTACCATTACATTGTTATTTGGTTTCCTCAAATATCCAAACGAGAACCAAATACTGTTATAAGGTAAGGGGAATGTTCTGTGTTTGGCTGTGTAGCCTACATGGAAGTGTATTATAGCTAAGGTAATATACAGTATAGTCCAAAAAAGAAAGTACAAAAGTTACTGGTGTTATACTTGCCTCCTTTTATCTAACTTTAAATGTTTTTTTTTTTTTTTTTTTTTTTGCATAATTATAAAACGTTTGCAATCCTGTTAACACCTGCACACTGACAAAAATGTCTAATGTCTTAAAAATTGCTAGTAAATTCACAAATATTCACAGAGAAACAACAAGTAACATGTTGCATTAAATGTGAAGATTAAAAAGTTTGAAATTGTAGGCCTGCTGTTGATGTTTTCTCGTAAGAACGTACTTCACGACATCATTTTGAGTGCACTTGCATTAAAAATGTGGTGTATACTAGCTAAGAACTAAACGAGTTTGATCAAAAAGCTGACTAATATTCTAAAATCTTTTGATTTGAAACTCGTATTTTGATTTACTTCTACTTCAAACTAAAGCTCATCAGTCCAGCAAAACATTCAGCACGGCGCTGCGTCCACCGTCAGATGGCGCTGTTGTCCTGAAAAACCTCTGGAGGTGTGACAGCTGATACGATCTGAAAATTTGTACATGCCACGGCTGGAGTGTGTGTGAGAGTGGGTGAGCGGACCATTCCAGCCCGTGTGTCTCTGTGCGCGTGAGCAGTGATCTGCTGTCATTCATGGGGATCATGTATGGAGATGGAGACCTGCTCGGACCCCCACGAAGGGACTGCACGTGTTACCTGGGACCCCCGACCACCTTGATTCCCATGTAAGAATTTTAAAAACCACATATGCATGAGTAGAGTATGTGTTGTGTTGATATGGAGCTTTAATCAGCATCACTTTTGAGTCGTGACAGATGTAGTAGCTGTGTTTCTATTAAGGGACAGAAGAAAAAAATCGAAACAAATACCAGTTAGAAGAAAATAAAAACTAACTATCGAGCTCGATCATTACGCTAATAAATGGCGATATAAGTGTCATGCGCATCTGGGTATTCTTAACGATTTCTTTTCATAAGAACAAGGAAGATGTTAGAATGCACAGTTATCTGAAAGTAACTGTCATTTTAATTTATAGCCTAACAAGAGGTCAAATATATTCATAGGAGACTAGGAGGAGGAAATAATTCCAGTTATCTTAGATGCAATGCAAAAAGCGTTAGAAAAATGTATATATATTTCAGGTAACTCCCTGTATAAAACTGTAAAATAAAGTTAAATTGTTAAAACGGGATTTGCGAAAAGCACCAAAAGCGGCGTTGACTGTTTCGGAGACGCGTCAGAGGAAGCTGAATCGCGCGGCTCGCGCACGCCTCCCGGTGGCCAAAAACTGCAGCAGTGGAAACTATATTAACTTATTTGCCATATGCTGTCAAGTCCTGATTCGGTTTCTTGTTTTTATTTATTTATTTATTACATTAGTAGATGCAGATTCACTCAGTTCTTATCTACATTATTGTGAATGTAACTGCCAGCCTCATTTGAACATCATCACCTAACACCATCATCAAAAAAACTGCTTCTGATTTGTTTGTCTGTTTTATTCAACATGTTATCTTACAAATGTAATTAAAATTTGTAATTAGTAGCCTATTTATTTATTTGTTTATAGCGCAATATGTTTTTTTATTATTATTATATTCACGTGATTGCCCAATCGTTATTATCACTGTTGTTTTCAGTATTATCATTTGTATTTAAAAAGAAAAAAAAAAAAGAAAAAGCTCTACACTAGGTATGATTTACTTTGAAACTCTTTTACTTTGAAATTGATTTCAAGTAACACATTGAATTAAACACATTATATATACATTTATATATTTAGTGAACTAAAAAATATATTAAATAGTTTATTTCAAATTTGTATAACTATACTTTCTTCTAAATGATGGCCTACTGTACCAGAGTTACACTGTATGGAGCAGCAGTCATGTCTGGTTATCATCTCTCAGCCCCTCTGTCTCGTCTGCTCATAATGCCAGTGGAGGGTGAGGATTCGTGCATCCACCCTCTTTACTCACCGAAACAAAGCTGCGTGCTCCGAAGCCGTTTTACACAGAGTGTTTGTGTTTGACAAACACCCAATCCTCTGTTTAAGGAGGTGGTCTATCCGAGTCCCAATGTAATGAGAGGGTCTGTTTATGTGCCACGCTGTCACTGGCACACCTCACACTCTATGTCAAGCGCTCGAAGCCAACGCAATTCCAACTTTGTGTTCTTGTCTTCAGCGGAATGCGTAAATCCCCCGAGGTGAGTCCCAGAAGGCTGTCCGACATCAGCCCACAACTGCGCCAGCTCAAGTACCTGGTGGTGGATGAATCGATTAAAGAGGACCTGAAGTCATCTCGATCAGTTGAGGACATCAACAGCGCATCCATCGAGGAGAGGATCTTGAGAATCACGGGCTATTATGGCTACCAGCCGTGGAATGCAGTTTATAAGAGTAAGCAACTCATTTTTACTAATAAATTGATTGTGTGGAACAGCTGTGGAAAACATCAAGCTGTTGAGAGTCTCCTAGAAGAACATTTTACATCTTTACATCTTGCATAGTAGATAGAGTTTAAACTTTGTCTTAAAATAAAAATATACTCAAATGTGACAGTTGTTGAGATGCGGGAATAACGTTACAAAATGAATGCCAGTAGCATAGATCGGATCATTGGGTCTTGGAAGAATTTGGGAATGTTTGAGTTCATATTTTAGACTTTTAGATCTCTGAAAGTCTGAGTTCAGTATTATTGAGAATTTCTATTTGCTATTCAGTATTATTTTTGATTTGCCAGCACTGACACTACCGGAAGAGAACAAACAGAAGTTGAACTGAATTGAGTTGTATGATGACCAGTGTTGGGTTAATTACCGTAATTCGATTGAAAAGTAAAGTAATTAAATACTCTTAATATGCAATTTAATAACAATTACTTCTGTTATAATTGCATTAAATAATATATAGACAGAACAATTCTATATAAAAAAAAAAAAACAGATTTTTAAAATGTTATGTTTGCTAAAATGTTTGTTTTTAACGTAACCTTATCCATTAAAATACTTTGGTTAGTTAAATAATAATTATAATTATAATTTTATACTATTTTCTTGAGAAAAATACAATCCTTGTTTTGTTCAACTGGTTGAGGTTGATATTGGATTTAGAAAGTAATTAGTAATAAGTGATACAAAACTTTTGAGAGAGAGTAATTAGTACAGTAATCTAACTACACTGCTGAAGATGTAATTAGTAGCTAGTAATTTATTACTATTTTTGGAGTCATTTACCCAGCACTGATGATGGCACTATTGTCTTCTGTAGAGCTGCTTTCTGAACCTAATTTGTTGATAATTGATATCAATACTGTTATTGATCTGAATTTGAAACAGCATTGAACTGACTCAAGCTCAGTGACACTACGGTCTTCTGTAGAGCTTCTCACGGCTGAAATGAACTTGTTTTATTACTGATGAACTATTTAACCAAATCTGAATCAACACTGAACTGACTTGAGGTGAATAATGACACTGTTGTCTTTTGAGATGTGCTTTAGAGTATCATTTGAATCGGTATCATATCTGAAGAAGTTTGCATCATTATTTCTGTCATTTTCCTGTTTAAGTGCTTTGAAGCTGCTTTGAAACAATGTGTATTTTATAACGTGTCCACATAAACAAGGGTCACTTGACTCGATCTCTGAAATGCTAGAATAGGCACATGTGAGATTTCCGGGGTCTTATTCTAAGGAGAAACCTCTGAGAAACTAAAGACTTGATACAATTAGGATGTGGTTTGTTTATTTTGGCACGCTGGCAAATTTATGCTTTTGTTACATGATACATTGAAAGTCTGCATTTAACTTTTCATTATTTAGCATCACAGTGGCCTCAAAAAGTACTTGGACTCTTAACCACACTTAAAAAACATCCAGGTAACAACACCAAATAATCGAGCGTGTGTAAACTTTTGAACAGGGTCATTTTTATAAATTAAATTTTTCTTTTCTTTTGTGTACTATATGTAAACATGTGTTATGTGAAATATCTTATTCAGGTCAGTATTAAATAATAATAATAAAAAAACATGCATTTTCAATGATCCCTTTTATTTTGGTAAAATAATTAACATTTTGCAATTATATATATATATATATATATATATATATATATATATATATATATATATATATATATATATATATATATATATATATATATATATATATGGAAATTGTTAATGCTGATTGTTAATGCTGTTAGAAAAGTATAAATCATATTTTTGCATCAAAAAATATAGAATCATGTTAACGGCACGGTGTTGTAATCACAGTAGTTTCTTGCACAAGAATTAACTTCACAAACTACTGAGCGAAAACGCAGAGTTTTCTTTCTTGAGTTGATTTGATAAAGTGCTGAGGTTTCCATCACTGTCAACCTTACAAGACTGTGATAAATGTTCTCAAACATACAAAACTGTGTCGGTTCCCTACCAGCACTGTAGAGTTACAATGCGGCCCTAAATCAACTTCTGTAAACACTTTCTGCCTGTGATTCAAATTTGTGTACTGCAGGGTGTAAAGTTTGTTGTAATATTTGTTATTGTCTTTGTGGTCCCATCAGTGTGAGCTGATTTTATTGCAATGATTATTTTTAGGACTGAGGAATTTAACTGATTTGGAATCTATTTTTAACCTGGGATTTAACTTCATTCACTTATCAATGCTTACTAAGGCAAAACTCAAGCCACTAATTATATTAGTGTTATGGATTCGAACAAACCCTTAAGACTAATATTAAAGGCATAACTTCCATAGTGTGTATATATATATATATATATATATATATATATATATATATATATATATATATATATATATATATATATATATATATATATATATATATATATATATATATTTTTTTTTTTTTTTTTTTTTTCATACTATGGAAGTCAATGGCTTCCCATAACTGTTTGGTTACCAACATTCTTCAAAATATAATCTTTTGGGTGAACCAGCTTAATGAAATTCATACAGGTTTGGAACAACTTGAGGGTGATAATTTTCACTTTTAGGTGAACTATCCGTTTAACACTTTGAACCCTAGCATCCTCATAGTAACAAGCTAAAAACAGCTTAGCATTGAGGAAGGTTGGGGCTTTTCTTCATATATTATCTTAAAATAAAAGTTGTTGTTTTTCAGTGTAACAGCTGATAAGTTATAATTGATGCTTTCTAAAGTATAGATCTTCATTAACCATCAGTCTAGCAGTACCTTAGCAACCACCCAAAATATCCTAGAAGTGCCCTGTCAACACATTAGCAGTCAATTTGCAGATACTTACAAAGCTTGAAGGCAGAACATTGTGAGCCTTTGTATCTTGTTTATTCATACCTTTGCAAGGTTTTTTATTTTATTTTTAATTTTTTTACCATGTTGCATGTTATGATTTGGGCATTAATATTGGAGTAGAGGAGAAGTGTATGAAAATATGACCGTATCGGTCACAGCTTTATTTGTAGGTGATATCCTTGACCAACATCTATCTATCAAATTTGTCACTCTCACCCTTCAGTCAAGCAGGATTTCATGCACTGAGAAAAAAAATGTGACACCAGAATTTGGCTTTGGCGCGGAAGGTATATCAGAAGACAGTAGCAGCAGGCAAAGACATATATTTGTTACTTAATGGTCTTTATATAGAATAGAGGGACACATCTGCTCCAAAAGTGGTTAAATGGGAGCTATTTAATATATCTGTCCATTAAAAATGACTCTCACATATTTAATTCACAGTATAAATTCAAAATAACAACAATAATTCAAAGAAAGAAGAAGTCTTCCCAAATAGGAAGAGCATAAAATGTGCAAGGAAGGTGCTGCTCCAGTCTGGATTATAAACAAATTGCATGAAAGCCCATCAGAAAGTAAATAGTTTTATCTTGCACCACGCTGGAAGTCGATTAACGCGTATGCGCATTATGAGGCATTTTCTCCTGATAACCCTGAAAAGAACTTAAATTACACTTTAAGTTTTGTTGGTACCAGAGCAATACATCGCATCTACAGGTAAAAGCAAAGTCTAAAAGTCTTTTTATTTTTTTTATTTTCTACCTTGTGCATTCAGAAGTCTGTAAGTAGTTGAACACTTTCATTAACATCAACAGAGTTGCAAAGGAAGAGGAGCTTTATACTTTTTTCCCCTCTGTAAACGGTGGGTTATGTAAGAGAGGCTCAATGAATTATTTGTGGCATGCATCTCCCACTTTGCTTCATCCTATGCTGCATACAGGAGCTTTGAACATTTTATTGAAATTCTACCAATTGCTGTCTAATGAAACTCTCTTTAGAGGAGAGATTATATATTATATACTGAAAGCTTAGTTCTCTAAGAATTTTATTAAAACTAATGCAATTCAAATGTGAATTATTTTCATTTAGTTTATTCAGAAAATGTAGAAAATGAGTCTTATTGTTCTCACATATGACACACATTATAGAAATATTGTCATAGATCACATAATGGAGTTAAAACTGACATGTAACGGCAAAGTTCATCCCAAAATTAAATGGTCTAATTTTTTACTAAAAATATTTAGTAGAATGTCTAAACTCTTTTTGTCTATTCAGTGAAGGTCAATGGGCCCAGTGTTGTTTTGGACACCACTGACTTTCTGAGACGTTTTTCAAAATATCTCCAATTGTGTTCAACAGAAGGAAATCATACAGGTCTGGAACAACATGAGTAAATGATCCCAGAATTTACATTTTTAGGTGAACTATCCCTTTAATACCCTATTTATATATTCCATATGTTTAATTATTCAGTTTCTTGAAAGATTCTTTTCATCACAGCATGCAACAGAAACCAGTCAGCCCTTTTGCACTCTTTCCACCCTTTTAAACAGACATTATTGTGCCGCGAATAACACTGTTTTTGATTACTGTCATCAGTTCTTGATTTGATGGAGTAGCATTAGCCTGTAGGTGAATTGAAGTGCTAATGTAATCACAGTCTTACGCTGTTGCTGTGGTGCACTTGAGCTCAGCATTGTCACTCCAGGCTACGCCAGAGGAAACCGTCCTTGCAATTAGTGTTCTGTGAGTCACTTTAGATAAAAAGCATTCACTCACTAATAACTAGCCTAACTAACAAGCTGATTAAATGCTGAATGCAAAACTCCATAAAATGTGTCATTAGCAGTAATGTAAACAAATATAGATGCAAACAGAAGTTTTGAAGTAGACAATTTAGTGCTTACAGTATGTCCCCAGTATCACTGAAATGGGAGACTGTAAGGTTGTTGTAATATTTGTTATAGTCTGTGTGGTCCCATCACTGTGAGCTGATTTTATTGTATTAATTTTTTTTTTTTTTAGGACTGAGGAATTGAACTAAGTTTTATTTAACTTTGGACCCATGAGACTAATATTAAAGGCACATTTCATCAAAAATTCAATAATTTTACTTGTTACTTACCTGTATGAGTTTCTTCTGCTGAACACAATGCTGATATTTTGAAGAATGTTGGTAACCTAAAATCAGCATATGTGTAGGAGGACCACCAGAGCAATGTATGACTAATAACATGAATCATTCTGAACTATAATACTAATCTGTTTGTTCTGAAATTATTGTGGAACTTTATGTCTTGGTTTTCAGTCGACCTGAATGATCAATTATAAACCAGTTTATTTCAATGCATCTTCATGTTGTGCTCATTATAGGACTGGCTTATATCTCTCAGCTCATATGATGTTAAATGGTTCATGGCTAAAAATGAAACCGCAAAAAATTGTCTCAGATAAGATTAACTTGTACCGTCATGAATTATGTACTGAGTTCTGGAGGGGATAGACTGGGAAAAGATTATGAATTCATGTCTGTCCAGCATCTTGGGGCATGATCTGCTGCCATATAGAGAGATAGAGAGCTCATGCTCGTATGGCGTGTTTGTCCATTGATTGGATTCTCCAAAAGTTCCAGCTCTGCTCTAAACGAGGTCAGACTGATCCCCAATGAAGAGCCTCAGTCTCTCTCACACAATCACACATACACTCCTCACTTTGTTTTTTCACACTGCTTATCAGTCAATTGTGTTTATTTTTCTAAGTAGCAAAGTGCTAAACAGGAAAGAAAGTTTGTAGTATTCCTAGCTGCCACTGTGTGAAAATACAAAAGTTTGGTGTGCGTCAACCAAGATTCATTTTATGCAGAGTATTGTATCGGAGAAGAGAATGAAAACAAACGAGCTGAAAAGATGCAGAATGTGCATTTACCTCTTCTCATCTTTCTAGGGAGCTTTGTGAGCTTGGAAATGGTGTTATTTATATGCACATATGGATTTTTTCCCAACAGAGGCTTTGGATCAAATAAAGTTCACAATCATCAGAGGTGTGGGTTTGAACCCTGGGCTTTGTCAGTGATCAAGGCTGGACTGGTAATCGGGTATACTGGGCATTTTCCTGGTGGGCCGACACACACAAGAATGTTTTTATTTTGTTCTTTTTTTGTTTTTGCTGAGGACCATCACACAGGGAAAGTGAGCAGCCAGTGGCCCATTGGTTTGTTTCCTGTATTGACAGTGTAAACACCCAATCACAATGCGCTATAGACGAAGCGATGAAGTATTTTGCTCTGCCTATATAAAGATCGCTTCATCCCAACTTTTTCCTCGTTGGCTTTTCCCATGTTTTCACAGCAGCATTATTAAAAACAGTCTTGCTCTCCAATAAAAATGCGGGCCAGATAGTCAAGCAGGAGGAGAAGAAGAGCGTTGTTGAATCGGTAGTTGTGCTTGATAGAAAAATTTTAACATTTTGATTAATCATCAGTTAAATGATCTTGCAATATCTAAAATATATATTTTAAATGCAAGTCCAGACAGACAGAAAGACAGAGAGATAGAAAGATAGATGTGAACACAACATCAATCTATGCTGAAAACTGTTGCTAAAATTGGCTCTCTGTGTCTTTTTGATTTATAACCTAACCTGAAAACACTCTCACACACTATGTGGGTGGTTAAACCCTCCTGCTGGGCCGTCTGTTTGATGGTTACCAGGAAAGAATGACAGTCATCTCAGAAAGGTCAGCTAGGTGCTAGAAAACCCAAACCCATGGAAGTACATTCAGGATAAAGCCGTGGGAGAGATTTCAGAAAAGAGAGGATGAGGAGTTTCTCTTTCTGTCCCAGTGTATCTCTCTTTCATGTGCACAGACACTTAATGTTCCATAGTCATAGTTACAACCATAGTTTTGTCAGATACAACTGCCTGCTTGTGAAAAGATAGATATCAATTGCTTGCTCTTTTCAGAATAAAAATAAAATACCTCATGAACGAATGTATGCCATGAATGTTCTTTCAAAAGATAAATAACCATTTATGGTATTATGAAAAATACCAGGGCAGTCTAAAAATACAGATTTTTCAAATAACTGCGATGTTCATTTCAGCTTTCAACATCTGATTTAAAGGTCTGCTTTCTTTAGTAGATGCATGGGAATTAGTGTTTAATAATATTTGTATTACACCATACACAAAATGGACAAACAATACACTTTTTATCGCTATTCAGTTGTAAGTGAATATGCCCTCTGTAAAGTAAAAACATTTAGTACATTTGGAACGTTTTAGTCTTAAAGCATGTTATGCATTGAAATATTCTTTATTAATCTATATGAAGGAATATAACACTGAATCAGAAATTCTAATAATAGTAAAAAACAGTGCAGATTCCCAGCCTTAGTAACTTGTTGATTCCATAGATATCGACATTCTTTATGCTCAGGTACAAGTAAAATTATACTCACTAAAGTGTAAAGCACAAACATTACTGCTGCTTGCATTAAGAAAAACGGAATAGTACAACTTTTTCCTTGACACTACTGTGAGAGGGAGTACTGTGGAACATTTGCAATAATTTTGCCTAAAAATGAAACCACTTCAGAAAGAATTAGAAACTAATGATTTGGTCTCTGATCAAATACTTTTCTCTGATGAAAACACATGAGAAGTTCTAGAAAGTTTTGTTCAGATGGTTCTTGAGTGAATTTTAGAATGTGGATGAACTTTAAATAAATACCTGCTTTACTTTCAGCATTTTTTTGTTTTTGCTTTCTGTCGGTTTCCATCTTTTTCTTGCATTCATGGGAGAATGATGGATGGATGATTACTTGATTACCTATAACAAAGTGCAAAGTGCAACTAGCTATTTCGGAGTATTCAAGAAGGTTTTGTTGAAAGGATACTGTAATTTGCAATAGACTAGTGGATTTAGTGATGCTCACAACAACAACAACATCATATCTATGTATTGCTATGTCTATCGTTCTAGCATTCGTTCTATCAATTTATATTGTTCTGTCATTCTAAATAACTCTGTGCATAAGGCCTATAAATATTAAAACTTGTAGACTTTTTACACTTGTATATTTTGTCAACCATTTTAGTCACAGTCTGGATTCCTGCATATACAGTAGGTGAATACAGCTCACAAAACATCTTTCTACCTTATTTATTGAACCAACCGTGTAAATATTTTAACCTGTCCTCTTAGGTGTTTGAGAACTGGGAGAACAACTGACTCCTGTATGCTCGTATCTTGAATTGCAACACGTCTGTTTCTGTCAGCATCAGGCACATGGGCAGATGCTTGGGCCAAACGGATCACTGATTAGCATGAAAAATTAGCAGCGCTTTAAAACACAAATCAGATGCCAGCCTGCCAGGACACTTCAGCGAGCTCTGACCAGCGAGTCAGTGTGTGTAAAGTCGTTTTGGTCCCAGCGTGTGTAATACACACCACAGCACAGCTCCATGCACACATGCAATTAGAGCAATGATGGTGACATATCCAACACGACAGCCAATGGGGGAAGGGAGAAAGAAGAGACAGAAATAAAATACCCTCCACAGCCCCCCTCAGGCAGGCATTCCCCTGCCCACCCAGTCCCATTCTGCATTAGTACCATGATTTTCCATCCTCTTTTTCATCATCATTATCATCATCAACTAGGAATGAGTCATGTTGCTAAGACTGACTGCATGCTTTACAGTATGTCAATCCAGATTTGAGCAGCATATTTTCAGTGGCTTTTTATTTTATTTTTTTCCCTGGCTCTTCAGCATTGGAAAGGTCATGCATTTACTTTCTGGTCAGGATGGAAGGTACAGAATCATGACTCACAGATTCGCCATGCACAACTGAGAAAACTGAGAACTGAACTGAAATACGTTTCTTATATGCAAGTCCAGTGTAAAGATTAATTCATTAATTCAATTTGTAGATTTGTTTTCTTTGAAAATCATTATATGGGGTATTCAGTGGCACTGAATTGCACCCATGGATAGCGCCATTTATTTGCATTTGTTTTAGTGCCAGATCCACTAAAGCAATTATGCAAACCAGCAAACAAAAACAGCAATAATGGCTCAACCAGTAGTTTGAGTTTGTCCAACCAATGGTAGACAGGTAGGTGTGTTCACGGAAAATGTCCAAAGAAAGACTATAGAGACACTTTGCTGACACTATGACACAAAATATGAATGCTGCTGAAATGTGAATGCCGAAGCAATGGAGTTTAAGATAAATTTAGTGGAGGAGGTTTAAACAACAGAGGCGAAAAGATTTAGGTTTTGCATCTTTTAAATCTTCACTGTTTCAGTCATTTTGAATGTACAATGAATAGTTTATGAGTTTCTTGTAAGGGAAAAGCACTGAATATTATTTGAACTTCTGAAAAATGGTGCTTACCTTTGTCATAATCATCATTAAGGATTAAGTGAACCTGTTCTGAACTTGTTGCAGAAGTGAAAGTATTAGTATTGTTCCCGTGGCTCAGTGGTAGAGCATTCTGTTAGCAGTGCAAAATGTCATGGCATCAATTCCCAGGGAACACACATGCTGGTAAAAAAAAAAAAAAAAAGATATATATATATATATAGACACACACACACACACACACACACACACACACACACTGTAAGTTGCTTTGGATAAAAGCATCTGCTAAATGCATAAAAAGTCAAAAGTATTAGATGAACAGACTAAAGATGTTGTCACCTCATGTCTCTTCCCCTCAAACCCTAGACTCTTAGTCCAACAAAAATGAAAAGCTTTAACAAAATAAATAAAAAGAACAGTTTTTCCCCCTCCAAATCCTGCAGAATAGATATTCAATCTAGTCTGTAGTTCTCAAGTACTGGATTGCAACCCAAACATAGGTTCCGGGTTTGATAGGATTGCAGAGAGAAAGGGAAATTGGTGCATAGTTAGAAAAACATGTTATAGGTAATTCCTTCATGTGCATATTCATAGCAAATGCTAATACAATATTTGGCTTATAGAGTTTGTTTCATGTGTTAGGTTTATTTAATGTTGTGCTGCGGTTTGTGAATTGACAAAATTGCCTTTTGTCCAATTCATGGCAATATTTAGGGCCCGAGCACCAGTGGTGCAAAAAGTGATACAAAAATACTCCTTCCGGTTTGTCACAAGTTTCGGAAAGTTTTTTTTGAGTATGGCTCTGTGTGACGTTAGATGGAGCGGAATTTCCTTATATGGGTCCTAGGGCACTTCTGCCGGAAGAGCGCGCGCTCCCGTATAGCAGAGCACTGAGAGCACAACAGACTTCACTGATCAGAGCGAGAGACCGAATTGTCACAAAAGAAGTGTGTTTTTGGTTGCCAGGGCAAGACAACCCTGAACAGATTACCAAAAAAAAGGAAAAACAGCATTAAGGGACCAGTGGATGGAGTTTATTTTTACAGAGCATCAACGGAGTTTTGCAAGTGTTTTTGTTTGTTCCCTGCATTTTGAAGATGCTTGTTTTACAAACAAGGTCCAGTTTGACGCCGGATTTGCACATCGTTTATTTCTTAAGGATAATGCAGTCCCAATGAAAAAGGGTCACGATCGAGTGTTGGATCCGCATGCGGTGAGTAAAACTGCTTCAAATATCTCTGTGTTGTTAACTTAGCTATCGGCGCGTAAGCACATCAAGTAAACAACATGCGATGTTGGCATCAAACTGCACTTTCCACATGTACAGCTTAAAAAAAAAAAAAAAAGACGACAAAGTGGAACGTAGTCATTTTCCAAAACCGCTAAGCAAATATATACAGTTTCAGTACATACCACATAGAGACGTAGTTGCTGATGCTGCTCTTGTTAAATTTCAGCCTCTGGATCTGATTCTGGATCATAAATATACGCTGAATCTGACTGTTAGCCATGGTTTGTTTTGGATGATGTTTTTTTTCCTCACAGTAATGTCACAGCTTCCAAACGCTCTCAAGGCAAAAGCCTACTCTCGCTCATGATTCTTTAGCTCCGCCCACACGTCACGCCTCCAGTCGCTCGGGTTTTTCCGGGAAAAAACAGTACAGACTATCTTTCTCTTATAAATATAATAAAACTAAAGACTTTTTGGAGTTATGAAGGATGCAGTACTAGACTATAGGTACTCAAGATTAACAGGATATTGATTGAAAACGAGCATTTCACCCCCCCCCCCCCCCTTTAATGTTGCATTTTAAGGGCAATTTGTTTACTTTTGTACAGCAAGCATGTCTAGTGCTGTGTTTGGTCTCTATTGATGTTCAAGGTAAAATCAGGCTACTACAGCGAAATTTTAGTCTAGTTTCAGATTGCTCTTGCCATTGTAGCTTGTTATTCAGAACAAGATGATGGCTTGTAGCATCTATCTGATTTTCTCCTCTTCAACTTTCCAAGTTAGATTACGGGCATACCTACTCCGGTTCTTTTGAAAGCAGTCTTAAAACACCAGCTGCAGCATTGGAGGATACACAACCTTAGATGCATGATTAGAACCCTGCATGATCACTGTTGAAAGAGCTCATCCTGAACGGCAAAGAAAAACAGAGCACAGATAGAGATCAAAGAGCTAAGGGACCGTAATGTATAAAGCTCTAGCGAAGAAAAAAAAAAAAAAAAAAGCTTCTCTCCCCAGCTAATATTTGTAAAGCTGATGAGCCATAAACTTTTAAAGCATCAGTAAAAGAGATTTGAAGTCTCATCGATGCTGAGCTCAGTACTGGAGATTATTGCATATTCCCTTATAATAATATAATAATTAAGATTCATTATCTCCTAAAGGAATAGTTCACCAAAAAAAAAAAGTTCTTTACTGGAGTTACATTAGCAGGTTTCACTAGACTCAAGTTAATTCCTTTGTTTTAATTTTTAACCGTGCTAAATGGAACAAGTTATGTATCTGTTCTGTTGGACTTAACCAACTTCAGTTTAAATGCAAACCCTCCTTCGCATCACTCCAGCTCTGTCAAATTGATTTCGGAGGCCTTCCGTGCCTTGTTATATTATTTATTTTCTCTCTTCATCTGTGTCTGCATCATTGCATAAATTTCCTCATTTTTCTCCCCCTAAGTTTCCGCAATGCCTTCTGGTAATGCAGCCATGACAGGAAAACAACATTTAATTTTCCTTCATGACAGAATGCCACTAAAGAATTAGAATGACTCAAAGGAAAGGAAATGAAATTATAGATTACGACTTTGATTTGCCATTGTTATTTTAGTTTGTGGTCACATCTGATTTCTTCTCACGTTTATGGATGGGCTCTAAACTGTCAACAGCAGATTGCATATCAGCACCGGCCGAGAGTACAGTCTTCTGGCTAATGTCACTCCATCAAAATGACCATGCTTTCATGTCCAAATGATTCCAGTGATCAAAAATTCTGTTATCTGGTGCACAGTTATTGAATTTAGTTCAAAGTGATTTATAATTTATTCACATTCTGTATTTGGGATATGTAATGGAAGCTACAAAAACATAAGATGAAAGGATTGTGGGATATCCAATCAGAAGCATTAGCCTATGTTTTGTTTTTGAAAAAAACAAGACCCCATGGAATCCAGAATTTGGCAAATTTTGGATACATAAATTAAAGCACAACTGCACACTTTATCAAATCATTATATGGACTAGTGACTACTGTTCAGTTTCTTGCACAGACCAATCGTTTTGTGTCTTTACACATCAGTGTATTGTCATAAGCTGCAGGGTTTAATTTTGGTTTTGTCTGTGTATGTTTTTTGGAGTGTATGTTTATATTATGCTGCTGATCTGTGTCAAGATCAGCAGCGTAATATACAGTAAATAAATAAATCCACTTGCTCTCTTGTCTCTTCTGAGTCTGGGACTCTAAATAGTGTTCTGTGCTCGTCTGTGCTGCTAATGATAGAACAGTTAGCATGTTTTGCTCGAACTGTTGCCATGGCGCTAGAACTGGTACACTGTTGTAGTTTGCGAAAACAGGAATGATGTCACCGTATTATAATAAGATCCCTTTCCCACGTCACAAAGGCAGAGAAATCTGACACGCTGGTTTTTTTCAGACGCTTGCAGAAAAAGGCTTACCAAAACAAAGTTACTGGGTTAATCTTTTTCACGTTTCCTGGGTTGGTAGATGCACCAGGGCCCCGATTATAGCACTTAAAACCGAAAAAAAGTCTTAAATGGTATGTCACCTTTAAATTATAAAATACAGAATCCAGATAAAAAATAAAAAATAAAAAAAATAAACTAAATTAACACAGAATTTAACAACATTTTTTGAGCAATACATTTGCATGTAATAAATGTTAAATGTTTTTAAACGTTTATGAATTTCATTATTTATATAGTACTGTGCCACTGTCTTGTGTTGTCTCTTCTGCTCTTTGACATCTTTCGATGGGTTGAGTAAGATGTTTCAAGGTAAAAATATTTCTAAAAAACCCTCTTGTGATCCCTGCATTGGTTCCTGTGAACCGACATCCAAGGTCAGGTTGACTGATTTAGACCCAGTGATTCTCCCACTGCGTGTGGTAACAGTGTGTCCCAATGGAAAACCGCAGCAGCAGCAGGACGCAGATAGCTGCTAATAGCTTGTTAAAGGGGGAAGTTTTCACTTTTTCTTTTTTTTTAGGTTTCTGGCACTAGGTGTCTGCCAGCTCAGAAATGCTTAAAAAGAAAACATGCAGCCAGTTTGTTATGGGCTGTCTGAGACCGCATCCGATGTCCACTATAAAATTTGTGCAAAAAAACAGAACATAAGAGTCATCCCCAAAAACTACCCATGTCTCTTTTTGTGCTGATTTGATTCTTGGTATTCTGTCTTTCTTTCTAATTTCTTGTTTTTCATGAGAAAATTGTGTGTGATGTGTGTGTGTGTGAAAATGATATGTCTGTAAAAAGTAGACAACATACAAATACATCTCTCTCAGGGGAACCTGCTATAAATATTCTTATCAGTCTCTCAGTCTCTTCTTATACTCTATACTGTTTCTCAGAAGCTGCCCTACTCCATATCAAAGCACAGTGCGAGTCCTCTGTCCTGTTACAGTAAAGTGGAGACAACTTTTTTCTATTAATCTCCTAGTGTACAATCATTGTTCTTGAGACTCAATACAGTGAGTCCACAGCGCCCCCTACTGCTCTATCAGTCAATATAAAATCTAGTAGTGGTTCCTTGTTTGTGCTTTTGTGTGTGTGTGTGTGTGTGTGTGTGTGTGTGTGTGTGTGTGTGTGTGTGTGTGTGATTGCATTGAAATCATCACTCATGATGTTTTGATATGGTTCTGAAAGATTACAATGTTCTTGTGCCATTTGAATGCTGTATGATGTGTTGATCCAAAAATGAAAGTTTGCTGAAAATGTATTCACCCTCAGGCCATCCATGATGTAGATTTGTAAGTTTGTCCTTCGCAGCACATTTGGTGAAATGTAGCATTAAATCACTTGCTCACCAATGGATCCTCTGCAGTGAATGGGTTACCCTGGTGAACGCAATTTTATGGATAGAGGACTCATATTTTACCGGGCAACAATAATTTTAAGTAAAAAAATAAATAAAAAGTGTGTTAATGATGTATTTGTTTCTTTCAGACACACACCTTTTTACTTCACCAGAAGTCAGTTGATGGACTGGAGTCATGTGGATTACTTGTGGATTATTGTGATATTTTTATTTTTTATTTTTGTATTAGCTGCTTGGACTCTCATTCTGACGGCACCCATTCACTGCAGTGCATCCAGTGCATAAGTGATTTAATGCCAAAACTGCTAAAAGTCTGAATTAGGCTTTACTTTACTTTGAGCAAAGTATACTTTCTTATTGTTTTCTTGTTATTTATGACCTAAAATATGACCTGGACATGTTCTTGCAGCTTTCAAGTGATTCACTCACTGATTCACTGATTTGGACTGAACTAAAATCTATCTTTTGTTTTAGTATAGAATCACATTACACACCATCTATTGATATCACCCATTAGATATCCCCCTTGTGTTTACAGTCTTTAACCAGTCTGTATCTGCTGTGCATTATGTTATATAATGATGATCCCACTATGTTTTTGTTTTTTTTTCACATAAGGTGAGAACACTGGTATACAGAAGATCAAAATAAAAATATTACACCAAAAATGACTAACAGTAGAAATATGGTACCTATTACATTTCCTTTCAAATGTCAGATGATAACTGTATTGTTGCACTCAGAAAGCACAATGCTATTCTGTATTAATGCATATGGGGGTGTTTGTATTAGATTATGCTCTATGTTTGAGAGCTTTACTTGTTTGCCTGAGCATAACCGCAGTAATGGAGACAGTGCAATTATGATTCACCTTCTATAGTTTTTATGCAACAAAAGCTGAAACATTTGAAGATTAACGTGTCAGAGATTTCTTAAAACTGTGTCTAGTAGTGTTGTGTTTGAAGAAAAGATGCAAGTCGTGGCCTAATGGTTAGAGATTTAGACTTTGGTTGTGGGTTTGACTCTAAGGTCCAGCAGGAATTGTCAAATAACCAGCGCTCTATTTCACCCTCAATACCAGGACAGAGGTGAGACCTTGAACAACTAAGGCACCGTACCTTCAACTGCTCAATGGGTGGTGCAGCAATGCCCATGCTCCGGGTGTGTGTTCACTACTGTGTGTGTGTGCATGCACTTGGATGGGTTAAATGCAGAGCACAAAATCCAAGTATCACCATACTTGGCTACATGTCACTTCACTTCCTTTACTTATATAAACAATTGTTATAACAACTATATTGATTTAAATGAGGTTGACACTGTTCATTTCTTGTTGTCTTTCAGCAGATATCCAGCCTAGTGTTGTTGTTGTTATTAGTGAGAGTATCATTCAGGGCATCATTTATTGGACTTCTTTCATTTATTTTCCACTCGACATGTGGCAGAGCATTACCTTAATATTTAATTATGAATATTAAAGCATGCATCATCAATCAGTTTTGATAGAATTTTGTTTCTCTGTTGTTTTAAGTCACATGTTTTCATCCAGGTTGGAAAAACTTCCTCTTCTGGAGTGTGTTTCATCTTTGACCTGTCTTGAAGGAATAATTATAACAAAAGATCAGTGGCCACTTCTGTATCATGTTAAATCAGGAAGAGCAGCACTACAGAGGAGTTTGATTGTCCATGATTGTCACTGTCAGCTTCAGGGTGATTTTCTTTTAAATGCTTCTTTAATTGTTTTGCACTACAGTGACTCCCATTTTGACATTTGGTGAGACTAACCATATTTTTCAAGCTTAGAAATACAATTGATTGCATGTACAATTGCTGCCATTACTGTACAATAACTGTCCCAAGGACTGTTTAGTCTTTCTCACCTCAAATGTTAATGACAGCATTTCAGTGATTTGATTGATTTAATATTTATATGGACATTTATTTTTTATTTGCTGCTTGAGAAACTATCAATATTGAAAACAGTTGGTTAATACTAATAACACAATACAATTTTTTTCCATAACTCAAAGCACTAACTTTGTGTTGATCCAAGCATGTCATAATGTTTGGAACAACATAAGGAATTTTTATTTTTTTTTTGTGAACTGTTTCTTTGGCATTATGTGGATAAGAAAAGCCACCACCAACCATCACCAAACACAGCAAAGAGATGATAGGGATGCAGATTTATGCCCACACATTTGAGTTTAGGAGGGGTTTTGTGGGTACTGAAGTGTAGGAGGTTGATGCTGTATGTTTGATGTTTTGCATACTCATCCATATTACTATCTCTTTCCCTCTTCTTCACTGGATTCATTAGTTATGCTTGAATGTTTTTTCAATAAAGAATAAATGTTAAAAGTATTGGTTTAAAGACATCTGGACCTGTGAGAATGAACCCTTTGACCTACACATGCATGTTCATGAATTGAGTTTGTTCTTTTCTTTTCTGTGTTGTAAATAATAGATAAGCTGTCGTGACCAAGCAAGGCTTCCCTCTACCCACTCAAATAATGGTAGTTTCTGCTGTGTGCTTATAAAAAGAAAACAGATAGCATAGAAAAGAACAGAGCAAGCTAGGGTTAGAGGTCTGCTTTTGATAATTGTCTAATAAATGATAAAGGGGTGCAGAGCCAGTGGTGGTTTTGTAGTCAAACATCAATGCCTTGAAATTTATGCAAGCAGCTATTGGTAGCCAATTGCAAATTGATAAAAAGATGTGTGACGTGAATTCTTTTTGGTTCATTAAAAATTAATATTGCTGCCGCATTCTGGATTAATTTTAAGTTTGATAAAACTGGCTGGAAGACCTGCCAAGAGAACATTGCAATAGTCCAGCCTGGACAGAATAAGAGCTTGAACAAGGAGTTGTGCAGCATGTTCCGAAAGAAAGAGCCTGATCTTCTTGATGTTGAATAAAGAAAATCTGCAGGACAGAACATTTTTAGTTATGTGGTCTGGGAAAGTCAGGTGATCATCAATCATAACTCCTAGATTTCTGGTTGTTTTTTAAGGAATTATGGTTGATGTGCCTAACTTGATGGTGAAACTGTGATTAAGTGATGAGTTTGCTGGAACCACAAACAGTTCTGTCTTGGCCAGGTTGAGTTGAAGGTAATGGTCCTTTATCCAGCAAGAAATGTCTGTTAGACAAAATGAGATGTAAGCAGCTACCGTCGGATCATCAGGATGGAATGAGAGGTAGAGTTGAGTGTCATCAGCAGAGCAGTGATAGGAAAAGCCATGTTTCTGAATGACAGAACCTAATTATGCTATGTAGACAGAGAAGAGAAGTGGTCCGAGAACTGAGCCCTGAGGCACCCCAGTAGTTAGATGCTGCGACTTGGACACCTAACCACTCCAAGATACTTTGAAAGACCTATCTGATAGGTACAGTAAGACTCAAACCACTGGAGTGCAGTTCCTGAGATGCCTTTTGCCAATAGGGTTGACAGGAGGATCTGGTGGCTAACCATGTCAAAAGCAGTGGACAGATTCAGGAAGATAAGTACTGAAGATTTGGAATCCACTCTTGCCTTGCTCTTCAACAACTTAGAGCAAGGCAGTCTTGGTTGAATGTCCACTTCTGAAACCAGACTGGTTGCTGTCAAGGAGGATGTTCTGTGTGGGAAAGGCAGAGACTTGGTTTAACACAAGCAAAAGCAGCTGCTGTGTTTCAAAAACCAATGCAATGAAATTTCATCAAATTACCTCTTTAATTTGATGGATCTGACTGGGTCAGAAACAATATCGGCACAAATAATGGTGTGAGTTTTGGGTGAACTGTCTGTTTTTCTAAACAATGAGTGACAGAGGGCTGAATGTCTGTTTTGACACAGTGTTGAAACAATTGCCCACTTCACCTTTAAGGCCCTGTCATATGATTTGTGTCAATGTTCTCTAATGCACTAAACTTTAATCCAATGTCAATACCATATCATGACATTCAAAGAAAAAATTATGAATTGCACAATGTCAAAAAAAGAATGCCTTATAAAATACCCTGTCACGACGCTATCTGCAGTATTTTACATGTGAAGGCCAAAGCAATGCGTGACCTATAGGTGACTCATGATAGATCATCACAGGTATATATATTCCACTCCAGAGATCCTGTTCTGGTTTCCATCATGATAGTACATGTTCGTGTTAAATTATGTGCAGTCTTTCAACTTTAAACACATGCCTAGCTGTGTGGAGAATAGGAGTGGAAAATGGTCAGAAATCCAGTAAATGACACAGAAGAGAGAGATAGCAGAAAGGTGAATGGGATAAGGTTAGCTCTTGTTAGTTTCAGTTAAGGGCCAGAATCATTAAATCTTCTTTTAAGGTTCTGGAAGGTGAATAATTCAGGTGATTTCTCAGAGGTGGAAGAAAACAGTACCACACTCTCTCCTGATCCCCTTCTCTCCCTATTGCTCTTGTGCATAAATATTCCTTTAAGATGGGATGGGAAGTTCCTTGATCACTTTGTTGTCCAAGGTGTTTCAAACATTTTTATAAAATTGAGTTTAAAGCAGCATTTCACAGAAATGTATTTTTTTATTATTAAATTAGAAAATAAAAACGTTTTCGGTAGCTCCTCATTTAAGGGTAAACAAATTGTTGATATTTTCTTTGACAGATTATTATAGTAGTGTTATTTTCTGTGACAGATTCAGATTGTTAACACTGAACATTAATATTCTTGTTGTTGTTGAATTTTAAAGTTAATAAAAAAATAGTTTAAAATAAATTTATTAGCCTATATTATATATTATGGGTAATGAATGGTTCATATTTTGGTTTTGAGAGTCCGGACTCCCCAACAACAGGTTGACATGCATGCAATGTCAAAAAACACTCATTGTTTTATAATATTCATTTATTTTTATCATATTTCCTGAACGATTAGCTCAACGATTAATTTTTCTAAACCCCTCCATGTGCCTCTAATCGACGGTGATTGGTCTGCATCATGACTGTAATGCCTGATAAAGCAGCGTTTGTGAGCACATAGTTACTGAAGAAACGGCTGTTTTAACCGCTCCAAAAAATGGCAACTAGTGTCAAAGAATGAATTTGCATTTTCATTCATAACAACTGAAAAGACCAACATGTGGGCGGGGAATATTCTAATGTTTTGTGTTGATGTCGCCATGAAACATCTTGGGATTAGTTTTAAAATCGACTCGTTTCAATGATTCAGAGTCGACTCCTTTTGTGAGACAATAACTTTATACACTGTGCACTTTCTGATTTAAACTTTGCATGATGTTTTTATTCACTTGGAGCTCATTAAATGTAGCTATTTTTTTTATAAATCCATAATAGGGGCACCCTAAGGTAGTTGTTTTTTTTTGTAAACCTATCTCCACATGCAACGATTAACTAATTGTTGTGGTATTTTGACAGATGAAGAAATAGAAGCAGTATTTTAAAAGAAATTATTTTTGAAATAAAATATAATACAATTTCATTAACTTAATATAATTCTATTAATATTATATAATTAATAATACTAATATAATTAAATAATTAATTCACAATTATTTTCTGAGGTTGCCATTTCTATGTTTTTCCTCATTTTAAATAATTTTTAGTTCGTTTTCTCTTGGATAAACTTTCATATTGCTTTGGTTACATTTACAGATAAAGGGGGTTAATATGTTGGAGTACAGCGACGCAGCTGTCAGAATCAACATCATTGCTGAGATTTATGTACAGTACCAATGTGAAAACTAGAGTACAAACCTCTATAGGGCAAAATACATGAACTGCAGCACCGTGGCTGTCCCGCGTGGACAATGCGGGAGGATACCGCAGAGTGTTTAGTGGGAGGGGAGAGCACAGTTCAGGGGTAGAGGAGGCGCACGACACATCGAGAGCAGTCGGTCACTATCAGCTTTAGGGATGTAGTCGATGCGGCTTGAGCTCCGTCTGTCCGAGCTCGTCAATATGAAGAAACATTCGGCCCGGGTCGCGCCGCTGTCCGCCTGTAACAGTCCGGTGCTCACCCTGACCAAAGTGAGAGGTACGTGCGCAACACGACTCGCGATTGTAGGGCGATCTGCTTTCCTTACGCGCACTTAGTCTGCTCTGTTGCTTTAAAACAGTCTATGAAATTGAAATCGAACTATAGTGCATGCGAAACAATTGCATAAAAATAAACACCTGTCTCCTATGCGCATCACCAGTACAGATGTCTGGTTGTTCTCTGCGCCTTTTATGGTTGGAATATTAATATAAACAGATCATTGTTGAGGTTACAGTGCATCAGATGCTAAAACATCTGAATTCGAAAAATCCTAAAGACATATGATTTTTTTTGTTGCTATCATAATTTAGAATCAATCCAAATAGTTTTATATCTCAAAGCATTTAAAATCCTAGTGGATTTCTGATTGTAATTGCTTCAAAATTACCACGAATATATATTTCTGATGAGGTTTTAAGACTAAGAGATTATCTGATTATCTGCTATTTTCTTGAGGATGTATATAATCTGCTGTTTCTACTGAGACACAGCAAACAAGTCCTTAATTCTAGATGATGATGTAAAAAGTGCCTCTACTTGTTAATGCAGACAGAAACTTTTTTTTTTTTTTGAAACTCCCAATATTTTTGTACATTTCACATGCTGTTTGTATGCATAGAACTGTCATTAATTGACCCCCTACTTCACTAAACTGCTACATTTATTACTTTACATTTTCCTCAGGTTTTGTGGTCTGTATCAAACTTGTATGAGCACAGGAGAAATATCAGCAGTTATTGTGAAGATTTGACTCAGAACATTGTGGCAGGCAGTTTTGTCATACCCTGACATCTCATTTATGCACACTTCATAGTATGAGTAACCATCTTCTCCAAGGGTCCAATCTGAAGTGATGACCAGCACCAGCTGGAGAAATGGACTACAAATCAACTCTGACTCACTGATGAACTCATTCTTCTGAGACAGATGCGCGCTTGTTATTGGTAATCACTATTTCTTTGGATAGTTTAATTGATTTCTTTTCACACATATTGTAAATTCACAGTAGATATGGACTGTTGATCAAAGTGTCTGGCTCAGAGGCGGAGGTAGAATATTTGTGGGTACTGAATATACTCTGGACTACTGTATGTTTGAGGTGGGATGTTTGACACTCATTGATCTTTGGTTTCAGCCTTGGCTCAGACCCAGCGGTCAGTGGTTTAGGCCTAAGATTACTAAAAGCTTTATGCTGGCAGTTCAGAGATTTGTTGGGCCTTTTGGGCTTCCTTTGAGGTGAGATACTGAAATTCAAGGTCTGTTTCTTCGTCCATCCAATAGAAACCTGAATGTTACACATTTGTTATGAACAACCAGTCAGTAAATACACAGATGCAAGTCTAACGAGCACAGTTATTGATTTATGACTCGCATAAGAAATATGACTCGCAGTTCAGTGAGTGAGTTATTTGTGAACATCTGTGAATGATTCACTGACTGATTGAGTCAGATTCAATCCACAAAGTAACTGAATAACCCATTGAATTCTTTTGACTGAGTCAATTAGTAAGAAACTGTGAAAAGGTGTTTGTTCGCAAATCAGGAGTCATGGCTTGCGCTGTGTTCATTTTTGTTTGCAGGAAAACACTGGGTCACAAACAGTTTCCCCGACTGCATGTTAGATCACTGTTGTACATTTGTTCTTTTCATCTTCACATTTGGAGCCCTGTATGTCCAGAAATCCCCAAGTTCAGTTTTAGTCAAAGCAGAATCCATTTTATTTAAAAAGCAAATTGCTATATGGAGATATACCGTGTTTAGTTATTAGCCTACTTAGAAGTACAGCTTGAACGTTAAGCCAGAGGAATCTGAGAACATGAGCCGTTTCTCCATCAAACACTAAATGTAATACAGGGTGGCAGAAGTAAGAGGCTGTAATAAACCTGCAGTGAGTCATTACACCGATGTGACTCAGATGCCTTCACTGCCAAACTCTGTCTGTTCACATCTTGGCTTTCATAAGAACTCTGCGTCCCTGTTTGGAAGCCAGTGGGCTGTTTAAATTGGTTTTTGGTACATATCCAGCCATTTAATTGAAGCGTTTTAATCAAATATTTCACAGCAGTCAGGGCACAAAACATCTATGTTGTTGTGAGTTGTTTTTCTTTTTGACATTAGTCAGTTAGATATAGAGCTTCAGTCTAAGAATAACTTGCGTGTTGCTTGTGATACGTTTGTGTCTGGATGCACATAATCCTGACTAAGAGACATATTGCATGAGTGGAAAACGGGTGCTTCTGTCTCTTGTTCAGCTCACTAGTTAGTGGGAGAGATCTCATCTTCACTTCAGATGTTTACATTTTCTTTTTTGATTTAAAGATATTAAGAAAGTCTTTGCTTGGGGAAATTATTATTCATTTCATATTGTCTGATATATTTTCATTCCAACAGTAAATTATAAGCTTATGTACAGAATATATTTAAATACTTAATTTTTATTACAGACAGTATTTATTTTGTATAATGCTTTAAACATCTCCGATCGATACAGAGTAGGAGTGATTCATTTATCGTTTGAGTGAATGATTCAGTGGCTCACTAACCACTTGTAGTGTTCATGAATGAATCAGTAAAGGCCTATTTGAATTTGATGATTGATTCTGTCAAAAATACAGTCACCAACTACTGGAGTTTTACTATATCAATCTTGAGTCTATTACTGCAAATTTCTTTCTTTCTTTTTAAATGCAACCTTGATTTGTTTATTCAAGGAATTCATTTTTAGTTGTTTTTGCCATAATTTTTTCTCCATTAATGAATTCTCCTAACCCGATCTCACGGCATTTCGTACATTTTTCACAAGGTGGCTTATTCGTACGACCACACTCGTACAAATTCATACGATTGTTGGCAAACCGTGCGTATTTTACGAGTTGCACAATTCGTATGAATTTGTACGAATGACCTACACCTAACCCCGCCCCTAAACTTAACGTCAGTGGGGTCATATAAAATCGTACGAGTGAGGTCGTACAAATTCGTACGAATAAGCCACCTCGTAAAATATGTACGAATTGGTCGTGAGATAGCGTTGACTCTCCTGAAGTGTTTCTTATTTACAAGAACAGGACTTTATGCATCTAGCAAGACAGCATTTTATTGATGGCACACTTGTCTCAGTGTTTGCAGACTGAGCTGGATTAGTATTGTACACTTAAGTCGAAGTCTATCTGTCAGATTACTTGGACACTTCACACTGTCAGTACATTAGTAGTGTGGAAAGCGCTGTTTGGAGCGACACCTGCAGCACTAGCTCATCAATTAGATTCAGCAGGGGACTATTTTGTATTGATCTTGAGCAGGAATGCTGGCGTGACTCCAGTCTGCTCTTTCTTCTGCAGGATCTACAGGCTGCGGTGGAGAATGGGACAGAGGGGTTGGGATAGACTATAAGGTGTATATGAAAATATTATTTGGTTACCCCAAACTGTTGGTAGTTGTATGACAGTTTCCAGAAAATATTGTTAGTTGTATAGATAGTTGTCACTGATTTACAAAGAGTTGTTAGACGAGTCACTGAATTAATCAATGAACAAGTATCTGTGGTAAACAGATTTAAAAAGGAATCAGTCAGTCAATTAATCAAATATACAGGGATGATTCAAAATCTGATCGGACTGCAGTTCATTTTTACATTATGTTGGTGAACGAACGGGTGAATAATCTTTCAAACAAAGTAATTCATGTTTTTGAACTAATCAGTGAATAATAGAACGGCTCATTCATAATGTATGCCCACCAACTGGTGTAATGATGTAACCTACAGAAAGATCCACTGAACCAATCTGTAAAAAAAAAAAAAAAAAAAATCCACACGACTGGATGCCTCTGATGCTCTGTACTAGTACGCAGCCACACACACACACACACACACACACACACACACACACACAAGCAAACAGTGGGCAGCTGGCACGGTTATGCTTCTCTCTGTCATGTCCATGAGCCGTGAGCAGGGTCACAACAGAGTGTGACATCTCAGGCATCTGTTCTTCTAGCTGGACACTGCAGGATTCACTGACCTGCAGCACCAATACACACACACACACACACACTCTAAAGCCACTTGTTTTCATGGACATCTTTTGACACAAGCACATGCAAATGTCTTCCCAGCTTGGCAGAATGAATTTGCCAAGTAAATATCAAAATGAAATATCTGCATATGGTCTTAATGTGATTAGAATGTTTGGACATACTGTAAACAATGTGTTTAAATGAGTGTGTCTTGCTGTATATTGCTGAATAATGTCTTTCTTTAATTGCATATGGAGAGATTGTCTTCTATACAAACTTGGAACAGCACTGCCACAGAGCCCAAACAACGAACTAGAAAACATATGGTGCTGTCAGCATTAATGAATGGTAATTTCTGAAGGACTTTATCATGCAACAGAAAAACATCTGCCACTCTTATCAGTTCTGGACAGCTTGGGAGTTTGGCATTGGTAAGATTTATGCATTTATTTATTTCAAATAAGTCTTTTCTGCTCACCAATACTGCATTTATTTAAAGAAAATCAGTAAAATAATATTTAAAAAAATAATAATAATAGTAAAATTATAGTAAAATATACAATTTCTGTGAATGCAAAGCTGAATTTAACTTTTTTTCAGGATTTTTTAATAAAAAAAGAAAATTCAAAAGAAAAGCATTTATTTAAAGTCTAAATCTTTTGTAACATTATAAATGTCTTTACTGTCAATTGGCTGAATAAAAGTAATAATAATTTGTTTTAAAAAAATATAGTATTGTAATAAACAGTATTGTACTTTCATATATAATAAAAACCAAAGAAAAAATATCTCCATATTTTTCAGCCATTTGACAATATTTCGTATTAATGTATCCTATTTTCTCTAAATTTCTTTGTAGTCAAAGGAATCATTACATCAACACTGATTTTTCCATTTTTGAGTTAACAAAAATCATTCAATCAGAGTTTTAAATTGATTCAAGGAAATTAATCGAACCAATCGTCAAGACGAGGCAAAATAAAAAGTCCATTAAAATCACAGTTACACATATGGCTGGGATAAACGATTATTTTTTACACTATTAATCTAGCGATTTTTTTTTTTTTTTTTATGCATCGATTAATCTAAGGATTAATTTTTTCAGACCGATTCGATTTAGATTATCTCCCCATTAATTGACTACTAACAGTTTATACATGTTGATTTACATATCTGAATGAAAAACATGAATTCCTTAAAAGGTGCCATCTGTCATGTCTGGCAAAAAAAAAATCAAGTCATTCTCCACATTCCATACCAGATGGGGGCAGTATGCCTCAATAAAGTGAATTGGTCTACTCTAGAGTAACAAACGAGAAATGGCATGGTCTCTATGCTCCGCCCCTACCTTCACAACAACCCTATAGCCATAGCCGAAGCCTAAGAGGACGTTTTGCCTCCAGAGGAACGTTTGGTGATGTCAAGTGATATTGAAACATGACATCTTCAAGCTACTCCCCTTCACCTTTACCAGTCAATATGTTCCTATTCATTTTTTTCATATTACATTTTGAGTTGTATATGCACATTATTTGAATTAAATTAATTTGACAGACAGCATTCTGTCAACATCATTGGTAAACATCAGACAGCTGATCAAAGCTAGCGCCAACCAACGTAACCAGACCTGCCAACTCTCAAGCATTCACCGTGAGACACACGCAATTGACTCTTTTCACACGCTTTCACGCCACACATCAATTTTCTCACGCACAGAAAAACCACGAAGCAAAGAGGACACGGAGACCAACAGACTAGACAGAGCAGGTTAGTTATGAAATAGAACAACGGGTAAGTTATAGATAGCTAATTATCAAATGCAGCTACGATTAGCCATCGCTAACATTAGCACGTTTATCGAACAGCCTGATACATTTCTATGTTATAACTTCCCGAAAACAAATACACAAACATATAAAACAAACTTCTAGCGAAATACTAACAGCATCTAACATTAGCTTACCAATCCAAAAGAAATGTTGCAAGTTCGGAGTGGAACCTCATTTCTTTCAGGTCCATCAGTTTTCTCCAGCGATTGAAAGCAGTGCTGATGTTTACTCTGGTCCTTTTCTTATCGGATTTGATTTGTGTTTCCGAGTGCGGTTGTTTCCCTGTAGCGGGTGACGCTCTCTTCCCTGAACTGAAATGAAGTAGTGTGCTATACTTTCCACACGATTGACATCAGGTTCAAGTACACGCCCACAAGCCGTGCGAGTTATTCGTTTATTGCAGGTTGGCTGGTGGTTATGTTGGCGCATACCGCCTCCCATGGCCGAAACTAGTATTACAACACCTGTCGGGCCGGGGCTAGTAATGCTAATTAAGGTTGATATCTCTGCAGCACTATAACATTATAACTAATTTTTTTAATGACATCATCGCCCTTATTTCTTCTCATTCTTTTGATGCGTGTAGGTCATGTAATGGATATTTTTACCTCAATTTTTGCATATGGCACCTTTAACATTGCAATATATGTTTATTGCTCTTAAAATTACAAAATAAAAGACAGACTAAGAATGCATTACTTTGCACTTGTATAGAGATAGCATTCAATAAAACCTTGAAGCCTTGAAAACACATAGCTTACTGAAACAAGCTTACTGAACACATAGGGCCTAGCTTACTGAAAAAAGTTCTGCTTTCAGATGAAAATAACAACAACTTGATGTCTAGCATTCAATAAAAAAGGTCACCCAAAATACTTGTTTAGAGCAATTGAAAGAATACAGTAACCAATGTAAACTTGAGGGCTTTAAGCTAATACAGAGAGTGCTTTTCAAAAAAAAAAAAAAAAAAAATCTCAGAATGCGCCACGTGAAACTTTGGCGTTCCACCCTTTTTCTATCGTTTCTAATGATTTTTGCAGCAGTCATTCTATTCTACATCGCTCACCGATCAAATAAGGCTTTGACAGCCACCAAAAAAGATCAATGCAGAAAAACCCCTGGATTGGTTATATAACGTTGGACAGAATGTTGATTCGGACATCGCATATATTCAGCACACATAAGTAAACGTTTTGCAAATGTTTTTTAGAGAGATATAAACAGGTCGACGAATCGATCCGCATATTTTGCGTCTACATATTTTTTGCGTCGACGTCATCGATGACCCCAATGCGTTGTCCCAGCCCTAGTTATGCATCTAGGGAAATCCACTAAAAACTGAGCCAGAATCCATGGGATGCTGCACTGTAAAGCTGTACCACCATCACCCAGATGGCAACACATTCATATTTTATCTCTAACAGTTTGAAGTCATGCACCGATGTCCCAGACATGCTCACGATGCCATTACAAAATAACATGGACCTGCTCCGTAGTGCGTGTGTGATCGAGGAGACTGTGCGCTTTCATGCTGCTTGAGCTCAGTGCAGAGTTGGCACTACAAAGAACTGGCACTTATCAGCAAGAGAGATCTGCACTGCAGAGACAGAGGAGGGAAGAAAGCTACCAAAGACTATGTATGCATTCAAAAAGAGATAGACATGGGCAAGGAAAAGGCTCTGGATTTGTGTGCAGTTATGAGGCATATGTGACTTTAAAATAACACAATTTTAATAATTACTTATCCGCTATGAGTTTAGCAATGCATATGGTCACATCATTATGCTAGAATAGGGATCATAAGGGATAATCCTGTGCATCTGTTCTACAATAGGCTCATATTCTGTGGCAGTCATACAGCTGTACCAAACAATCATCAGACCTAATGTCTTCCACAAGACAGCTGCTGTGCTTTAGTATCAAGATGCAAACATAGTGCAACCCCCCCCCCCCCCCCCCACCCATTTTCATTCCAGTTAAAGTTTATTTTTGTGTGTAATTGTAATTATTAGTAGTAGTAGTAGTAGTAGTAGTAGTAATTGTCTATAGTTTTTTATAGAAGCTCTGCCACAGGTTTTAAAAAATTAACCACAACTTTTTATAATTCAGACTTTTCTCACAATTTTGACTTACAGGATATAATCACAGGATTGCAAGAAATAAACTTTGTGTTAACGTGCAGTTCTGCGATGAAAAAGTCTGAAATTAGAAAAAGCAAGAAAAAAAAGTCTGAATTGTAATAAAAAGTTGCAATTACCTTTTTTACTAAATTAATTTTTAATCGTTTAAGTTCTAAAATCTTAAAGATAAAGGTTTCAAAGGTGGGTTTTCACACTGATGCCATAGAAACCCCATGTTTGGCTCCCTGAGAAACCCTTTTTATTTTAATAAAAATAAAAAATAGGGAAACTTCCCCTAAAAAACTAAAAACTTTTGAGCAATGGAACGGTTTCACGGATGTTAAAAGTTCTTTTTGGCACAATATAATGATGCCAATAAAGACACTTAAGCCAATTTTTAAGAGTGTTTTAGTTAACTAATCCTAGCTGCAGATACTATCATGGGTCATACATTAAGACTCTCAATTAGAGACTGAAGGCATATTTTGGCTAAAATAGGAAATAAAGTGAAAGACAACTCATTAAATCTTAATATTTTTTCCATAGGTTATGGGTTCAGATTGTGTGCGGATTAAACCATAACCTACCGAACGGCATTCCCTGACACTCACGGTCACAGTTTTTGCTGAGTCTGGGTCGCAGAAGTTCTGATTGAAATCAGTCACGTCCTCGAGGCTGAACTTTCGTGGCATTTTCAGACTTTGAGCTCTGACCGCTGCCCTCATTGCCGCTGCACTTTGTCTGAGCTCTTCTTGACACGTCGATTCATTTTGAAATGCTTTTTGTGAGAAACACTCACTGGCCTGATTCAGCATCAAGCCTCTGGTGCAGGCCGATTTTAATCTTCCCTGTCAAAAAGAACGGTTATTTGAAGCTATGGTGCCTTCAAAATAGCCTTTTCAGAATTATTCATGCATAGAGAAACAAATGCTAACGCTAGTTTTAAAATTGGGGACCCTATCGAGTCACATTCCAATAGTAATTATTACGTTTACAAACTTCTTGATACCTAAGACCCCTGAAATCTGTGATTCTGAAGGATCAGCATTTATCCTGTTAACGGTCTCTGGCCAACCAGCAGGCTTACTTGTTATTACATGTTTATAACAGTAATTCAGATAAAAAAAAAAAAAAAGTACAAAATGTTTTGAACAAAGACAAACTGAAAGATTCTGTGTTTGTGAGGCAGTGCGAACTAAAAAGTCCACGATTCTGATATCATTCGTTATTGTTATTTCTTGTGGTCCATTGGATGATCTCATTCTGATGGTAAAAAAAAAAAAAAGGCTATTCTCTTAACTTAGTCTTTCAGAAATTACACAAGGTTTTCTTTAGAACCTTTTAATCATTTTAAATTTGCTTTGACGGTCAAAGACTTAGTCATTAGTGAAATTCTGATTCAGACTCCAGTGACTGAAGACTTCCTTCTGAAGACCTTCTCTTACTGTTAATTACACAGAGTATCCTTGCAGAAACTTCATTGATGACAACATGATAAAATAGTCACATTAGCATCTCCTTCTGGCAGCCGAATCATGTGCTTATTTTCTCCACATTCAGCATTGTTTTGAATGCATTGTGTTTGTCAAGTCCTACTTTTGTTCAAGGTCCAAAAGGACACATGGACGACTCAAATTTCCAGCTCAATTTATTTTTATTTTGGCTTTGTCAGTTGATTGGTCTGTTCGTTAAATTAGGTTGTAAACCTTCAAAAACAGAGAACAAATGTTACCATTTCAATTAAACATTTATAATGAATTTAATTGTTAACATGTTTAATTAAACATGTATTCTATGGTGAATTAGTCATTTCAGCCTTTACGTGGAATAAAGAACCCATTCAACAAGTCAATGCTGCAATGTGTCACTTAAACAATCTACACAGCAATTAAATTACAATTAAAACATAGCTTCAACATGTTATACAGCATTCCAAACACCATGAAAGTAAATAAAACATTTCACTGACCATTGGCGTCTTTGGACTGAACCTACAATTGAACTTGGAGTGTCTTCTCAGTGAAGTTTGTTTATCTGAATGACTGAGGAACTCCAGGTTTTTAACAGATGCTCCAAATCAGTGAAAATGACAACAGGTGACAAGCAGCCAGATTGCTGCTGCTGGTGCACTCTGGGAAATGTAGTTCTTGGACTCATTCCTGAGATTCAGCTCAACAGTGTTAATCAATGTAGCTCTGGTTTTGGCTGAAAAGTGCTTAGCTTGGTCTTCTTTGGTGTAGGAGTTGATTGGTTGATTAGAGTTTGATGATCTAGCTAGCTGACCAATCTCTGGAACATAAGAAAAAGACTTAAGGTTTATGGGGTCAGAATCTGAAGGTGAGATTGAGATAAATTTCACCGGAACTGAATTTGGACGCCCTAAACCAGTGGTTCCTCTGAATAAAAATAATATTAATTCCTCATATTTTACTTTGGGTATTTATTTATAATTATTTATTTTCTGTTTTCTAACACAGTGCAAATTTCTTTACACTTTCTGCTGAGCTTGTGTATTGGGGACTGTATTTGTGATAGAGTCTTCAGAGATTTTTTATCCACATACTGATTATCAGTTTCCATGGTTACTACACACGTCCACTGCTTTTAGATAATTACCCACATGTTAAATACACACTGATAGAAGCAGTTCATTATGAGGGGACTGTGAAGCGGTGGTAGGTTTGAAAACATATACAGTACAGTGCTGGCAGAGTGCAGTGACAGTTTTATATTCAAGGGCAGCTTCACAAAGCCTAATGCACACACCTTGAACAGTTTGCATTTCATGGGTCATTTATAGAGGTTTGAGATTGAGTCCCTTGAATATTCTGACATAAAAAAATACTATAGCAATAAAAAGTATTGTTTATGTTTGGCATTAGACTAAAATGTAAGGTTGAATTGAGCAATGAAGAAATACTTTTAATTTACTGCGGTGTATGATATGACAACAGCCTCCACAGCGAACGTGTGTAAATACAGATTAGTGTACGCTTTAGTATCAGTTTACACATACAACCTCATGTGGGTGGTGTAATTTTACTGTGGGTTATTTGATTCCTTCTGAATGGAAACTGTAGCTTCTGTCAACAGAAACTGATCTATCGGTGAACGTGCGGTTATGTTGAGCTCTGGATGTTGATGGCTTCTCTAGGCACATCTCTAGGGGCACAGGTACATGAAGGCTAAGAGTTTGGTGGACTGATGAACTATGAAAGCAAAATCAGGGCTCTCTGCAGAAAAAAGAAAATCTTACATAACACCAGCAAATTATTGAGTTCGTTCAGAGAATCTCTTTGGGATATGGATTCTAAGAAAGCTTCTGTACTTTGGGAGAAAGCATTATTATGATCTCTTAAACTACCTAAACTCCTAGTTTATGGTATAACAAAATGTTGTTTTATTATATAATTCTTGTGTTCTAGCAGGTGCTATCGTCTTACAGTCTTTACTAAGGATCTGTCTGTGTGGAATATCTCTAGGCTGTTGAGGGTGTCAAGAGAAAATCATCTTTCACTTTGAATCACTTGCTAGAAAGATTAGGATTCAGGCTAGATTGTGATATTATTAGGCCTGCGCATGGATATGATGATCGAGCTCTCACAGTCTTTCATTTGAAATTGTACTCTGCTAGTGTCTGCTATGCCATGAGTCTTTAAAAGTCTAGAAAATTAGAATGATCTACTGTTAAGAGACCATTTAATTAAAATTAGATAGAATGTAATATATGCAATGAAAATGGATGTTAGGAAAGATTTCTATTTCAAATAAAGGCTGTTCTTTTAAGCTTTCTAAAAAGGTATCACGGTTTCCACAAAAATATGAAGTAGCACTGTTTTCGACTTTAATAATGGTTCATGAGCAGCAAATCAGCATATTAGAATGATTTCTGAAGAATCATGTGACACTGAAGACTGCAGTAATGATGCTGATTATTCAGCTTTGCAATACATTACATTTTAAAATACACTAAGTGTATACTTTCTTGTAAATAAAAGAATCATCTATCGTTCTTTATTGGGTTTCATAGAGTACTCATGTTTCAGCGCTACTTTTTTCTCTTTATGGATAAACAGACTGAATCCTCCACCAGGCGCAGGCAGGGTAATTACTGCACTAATTACTGAATAGATGAAGGGCTGTTAAGAGCCATTAAGAACATTTATGTATGGATGGTGAGCTTGAGATGCGTTTATCTGGTCTGAACAATAGCACTGCAGTTCTTGAGAGACTCCAGACAGATGTCATTCAAGGTTTCTGTATTATAAAATAAATAAATGAGTAAACCATGCTATTGATTTCCTTTTGGATGTTTTAGGAAATGCTGGTGAGAAAGTGATGCGTCACCTTTGGTGAGAGCCATAAAATAAACATCTATCATGTCATTTGAGGCTGAAAAACGCATGTAGTACTAGAACATGTTTTTAACATGTACATAAAAATAATAATACTTTTATTTAGCAGGATGCATTAAACTGCTGAAAATTGACAGCAAAGACAATTATAATGTTACAAAATAAATGCTGTAATTTCAAATTTGTTTAACGAAGAAACCTACATTTTTATTTTACATACGCATTTATATTAAAGAAATAAAAAAAGATTTTCTACAAGTTGTAAATACTGCATCCAAATGTGTACTGCATCACTGAAAACTTGCACTGCACAGAGTAGTAATAGGGCAATCCTACTGCTGTTTTATGGCACTTAATATATCTGAAGGGAGTATTTTTTTACAGTGTCAAGTGATTTGATTGTCTGTTCACTGTTTGCTCAAATCCATAATAAAAAATGTGAATAAAACAGCTCATAAATCAGCAACTGATATCAGTTTTGTTTGCTTTTAGGGGAGGACCGGCCGAGGGAGAACGCCATGGGCAACGCAGATGGACAGGCGATGGTGGGCGGAGCAGGGGTGGAGTCAGGGGCAGGAAGGCAGCGGTTACACTGCTGCATTCGAGTCACAGCCGTTCAAGTGCGAAAAGCAATATGGGGCGTGGCCATGGTGATGTGCGTTTGCTCATCATGGGCAGGCTCCACCCAGCTGGCAAAGCTGACCTTCAAACAGTACGACGCACCGTTCACTCTCACATGGTTCACCACCACGTGGAACTGCCTCTTCTTCCCTCTGTATTACATCGGCCACCTGTGCAAGAGTCCTGAGAGACAGACACCAAAACAGAGGTTTAGGTAAGAATCTGGTCCTGTGAGATTGGCGTTTATCCAGCAATGCACTCTGGGATTGCCTTGAAGAAGATGAAGCTTATTAGGTTCTGGTGCAGAGCAAAAGATTAAGATGTAGTACAGCTGAAATATCCAGCGGTTTTGTGTGAGTATCACAGACATCTGGTGAATCTTTTTAGTGAAATCCCTTTCTGTTAAGGGGGACACCGAGGAAATTCCATGCTGTAATGCACGAACAGCTTGTCCTTTCTGGGTTTTTCCTTTTATCATCTGTGTGCTGAATACGAAGCAGGCTCATTACTTATTTAAACCGAGTTGAAGGAAAATATCCCTCCGCTCGGTCCAGGAAGACCAAAGTAAAAGGTGTTGGGAAGTACCCAATATACTGTAGATTCAAATGCTTTTTTAGCCAACCATTTAGCAAACGATTGTGTAAAATGCATAAAAGCCCAAGCAATTTGTCACGCGTGAGAAAACTATATCAGAAGCACTGCAGAGTAAACACCAGCTGTGGTGTACTGTGACATAGTGATTCTGGCTATGGCAGTTAACTCAAATCACACTTCACAGAACAGTAAATTAGCCACCCATTTACAAATTGCAAAACAGTTTTTACTCTTATGCTTTAATGCAACCCAAATGTGCTTATTTCTTTCACAATATCTCTTGCTTCAAAGCATGTTAAAGTACACAACCAATAAACAACCAAAAATAAACCAACTTATGAATTAGTACACCATATAGGACAACATCAATGGATCGTTTGTCTTCCATGGGAGTGAGAATAATACCCGGGTCAATGACTCAAGACAACATCAGTAAATATTCAAACAAAAACACTACTTCAGTGCATCAAGTCCATAAGTGAACCAAACATAACCCATCAACTTATAATCACGTTCATTCATATACATAAGGTTCTTTCAACAGTTCTGATGACTCTTTTAAATGATTGTGTTCTTAAATGAAGAGTTTAAAGTGGAAATGATTGATGTTTGTGTGTGTGTGAAAGAGTTAGATGTCCAGTAGACCCATCTTTTTCGAGAGTCATTGATGATTAATTAGCTTAGTGGAGATAATGAACTTTAAGGCCTACCTGGAGTCCAATGCACAATCAGGGGATTTGCAGTCCAGCCAAAACACCACAAACTCACTCAAAGTTACAGCGTTCCAATCCCGCGTAGTTCAAACACAGCTCATAAACGAATGGCATACCAAACACGTGAACACTCGTCCACTGTGCAGCCAGCGAAACTTCTGTAACACCGTAGACTTCAAGCTTGTAGTTTCATTGTCAGCGGCTTCACTTCACAGCACCTACTGTCTGCTAATTCAACTTTCATATGGCCCAGACACCACAGAGAAAGGAGTAGCTTGCAGAAATTATAGAACCCAGGCACTCCTCCACAGAACAGCAAATGATGCTTACTTAAGACAGTCATCTCCCATTTTGTTGCTTTATATTTTGCATTTTAAACACCTATCTCCAGGCAGTTCAAACTTCTGACGATCGGTGCAGCAGACAAAGACTCAGCAGACACACACTCAATACTCACGGCACAAACACCTGTTTTAAATGGATTTGATTACTCAATTTCCTCCAGCTGACTGACTCCTCCCACTTGATGCATTGCATTTTGGGCTTTGTAGTTCATTTTCGTCACAGTACAAAGGCTGCTTAAATGAAAAAAAAAAAAAAAAAAAAAGGAAAGTGTATTTTTACTGAATTCACAATTTATAAACAATGTCTAAAATGAAGGGAATAACAATCCTGAGCAAATAAGCAACTCCGGCAAAATGAACTTACAAATAATACTCATAATGTTAATAATAATCATAATTAAACTAACAGGCAATTAAATAGCTGAAACTACTAAAAAATAGATGTGAACAGGTGAATGCAAACAAGACCATTTCTTAAATAAAATAGTTTAATTTCCTGTAAAAGACAGCATACACTGTATGGAAGCTATGCTTAATTTCTCTGTTGGCCTGATTTTACCTGAAAGTGTCGCAATAACGCTTGTGAGTCTGGGACACTGAAGATTGCAAAATATCTTTGAACTGATCTGTTCAGACAGTCATATATTTGTCAAGCACAGAAACCGATGGGTGGAAAAATGCCATGTGACACCACAAGCATTTTGAGATCATCTAATTGGTCCACAGAAACATTTTTATCAAAGAAACAAAATACATTTTCTGTTTGTTCACTCTAAACTATTAAAACCTTTGTAACTATGAAATAGTTACAAAGACAATGAAAATAACGCTTTCCATATGAACAGGTGTGAGTGATTCCGAAATATAAATCCATATAAATTTCTATATAGAAATATAGAAATGAAAAAACCTTAAATTAGAAAACACTTTAATGTTGACAGCAACACTCCTAGTAGTGGACCCAAACTTGAAAGTGACTCTACAACCGTCACTTTTGATCAATTTAATTCATCCTTGCTGAATGAAAGTGTTTATTTCTTTAAACAATAAATGCACTGACCCCATAGTTTTGAATGGTGGTGTACATAAAGCAAATCAAATGTGCATTATGTGCAGTGGACAGTTAATTAACATCACTGATTTATCTCTGTGGTATTTCAGAGAGTGCTGTCGGTTCTTCGGGGACGATGGACTGACGGCGAAGGTATTCTTTACTAAAGTGGCCCCTTTCGGCCTGCTGTGGATTATGACAAACTACCTGTACCTTCAGGCTTTGAGAAAGATCAACAGCACCGATGTATCAGCCCTCTTCTGCTGTAACAAAGCCTTTGTCTTTCTCCTGTCCTGGATCGTACTGCGGGATCGCTTCATGGGTGTCAGGGTGAGTGGATGGATGGATCATTAGATAGATGGATGAAATTCGAAAAGATTTTATTTGACATGAGTGTTGCTAAAAGACTGGATGGATGGATATATCCAATGTTGTTTTCTCTGGATATCTTCTGCTGTTTAATCCCAGCAGTACCATCACAATACAATCCTTTGCTTTTACAACCTTTTCCTGTCTTCTTCCTTTGTGCTCCTCCTTTCTCATATTTCCTGTTTTTTTCTCGATTCAAAGGACCTAAAGTGCTGTGTAACATTTCCTTTGTCTCTATGTGTTCCCGTTCTTCCACCTCTCTCTAGCACACACACACACATACACATACACACACACACACACACACACACACACATACAAACACACACACACACACACAAAGGCACTGCAGTGCAGATTTTGGTGAGTCAGGGTGTTTGGACGTTCATGGCGCAGTAGAAGTTAAGCTGGTTTCCATTTATAGAAAACACAATTTCTTATTTCTCGCTTGTGATATTTATGGTGAGATATGCCCTGAACAGGTTTCATATTTACCCAAGTTTATTTCTAAGTTCTCCTGGAAAGATGATAGTAACGACATACATGAGAATGCAAAATGACAATATTTCAACAGTCTTTCAAACAAAGGAGATAAGACAGTGAGAGTCGGACCAAAACACAAGGCAGAGCAGGAAAAGAGTGTTAGAGGAAAGCTGTTCAGGAGGGCTGCTGGGTGAGAGCAATCAGTCTTTCTGACATCCTCATAATGTTTCTGTACTGCACTCAATTCAGCTACGCTCTGGAAACATTTTTCATTCGGATTCACAGACACACACACACACACACTGCGTATGAAGCAGGCCTGTTCCATCATATATAATGCCAGAGTAATACTTCCTTGAACTCTAATATATATATATATATATATATATATATATATATATATATATATATATAGATAGATAGATAGATAGATAGATAGATAGATAGATAGATAGATAGATGGATAGATATAGATATAAATGACTGTATTGATCACATTGTAAAATAATTTCCCCAAAAAATGATACAATACTTTTGATCATTTTGCCCTAGTTACACGATTTTCTGCTTCAAAACACATTTTGCACCAACCTTCTCTATAATTTTTAGATATTTATTAATTCATTCTTTAAATGTTGCATTCATTCTTTTAGATGTTTTAGCTATTGAAATAGACATTGTAGTCTACAGGCCATCTTTGCGCTATTTGACATAACACAGTGTGATGCTGGTGACCTTTATTTTGTTCTTTTACCAGATTGTTGCTGCCATTCTGGCCATCGCTGGAATCGTGATGCTGACCTACGCTGATGGCTTTCACAGTCACTCTGTTATCGGCATAACGTTTGTAGTGGCCTCTGCATCTGCCTCTGCCCTCTATAAGGTAATCCCGCATCAACAGTCATGACTCTTCTCAAATGTTTTTCTGTTCAGTCCTGTAATTCGGGGTTTGTGTGTCTACAGGCTTTGAAAATGCCCCAAATTATATAGTTAAACTTGTTTTGGACAACAATGAGAGTATCAAGCATATAAAGTTACATTGAAATAAAACTAATTTTACAAAATAGAATAAGTAAAATATGAATATTGTGATAACACCATGTGGATTAGGCCATTGAAATTAACCATCTGAATGAACCTATTCACCAAAAAAAAAAAATATATAATAATAATAATTCTGACCTGACCTAGTCTTGTTTTTCATTCTTCAGGTGCTCTTCAAGCTTGTCTTGGGCAGCGCCAAGTTTGGAGAGGCGGCTCTGTTTCTGACCATTGTCGGAGGTGCAAACTTTGTCTTATTGAGCTTTGTGCCAGTTATACTGTACTTCACACATGTTGAGTACTTCACATCCATAGCTGATCTTCCCTGGGCCTACCTGTGTGGAGTAGCTGGACTCTTACTAGGTAGATAAAATACTGACAGAAAACAGTATATATTATATATATATATATATATATATATATATATATATATATATATATATATACACGCACACACACACACACACGCACACACACAAACACGATTATGTCTGTCATTTACTGTGCATTTTTTCTTCATTTACAGCATTCAATATTCTGGTGAATTTTGGCATTGCCATTACATACCCTACACTCATTTCACTTGGCATTGTGCTGAGTGTCCCAGTCAATGCAGGTGAGGTCATTTTCAAAGTATTTTTTATTTTTGTGCCACTGACTGATTTAATATATGTATATATATTATTGCTCCTTTTGTTGTTTTTGATTGCTTCCACTGTCTTCATCTGTAAGTCGCTTTGGATAAAAGCGTCTGCTAAATGAATAAATGTAAATTTAAATATATATATTAATAATATATATAGTTGACCATGACATTTTAAATTCTGTCAGTAATCACTCAACCTCATGTCGTTCCAAACCCATTAGACCTTTCGTTCATCTTCAGAACACAAATTTTTGGTGAAATCTGAGAGCTTGCATTGTGGTACTCTCGTGAATGGCAGCAGATGCTGATAAGGAAGTGAAGAATTCTTAATAAAATTGCGGTGGAACCACTGATGTCACATGGATTATTTTAACAATGTCTTTACTTCCTTTCTAGGCATTTGAATGTTTCAGTTGCATTACTGTCTATGTAGGGTCAGAAAGCTCTCAGATTTCATCAAAAATATCTTAATTTGTGTTCTGAAGATGAACGAAGGTCTTATAGGTTTGGAACGACATGAGGGTAATGATGGAATTTTTATTTTTTGGTTAACTATCCCTTTAATATAGGCATTATATTACACTCATAGCTCATTGTATGACTGTTTTAAAATGTTTATGTTAAAAATAATTTTATTTAAGGAGAAAATGAAAAAGATTCTAACTTTTGGAAACCTGTTTTTGAAGCAGCAAATGGACAGTCATTGTAGCTTCATCTAGACAGTTTGTGGTGGATGTTAGTGGCTCTTAATGTGTGTATGGTTGGTGTTGCAGTGGTGGACCTGTACACCTGTGATATCCACTTCAACACCGTGCGGCTCATCGCTGTGTTCATCATCTGTCTGGGCTTCCTGATGCTGCTGTTACCGGAAGACTGGGATCAGTGTTTGATTGAGCTCGGCACCAAACTCAGAAAGCGGGAACAGACCGCTGAGCCGGCTGAGACTGGAACCAGTTCAGGACTCAATTGGACCCGACGGGCCAGGACCTCCATGTCCACGTTTTCCCACTGACACACACTCACCTTCTCCCATACAGTGACTGAATGATGCTAGGACGAGCATTCATACATAATATTTCTCAGTCAACAAGGTTCCATAGACCATAATGTACCATAATGCACATTATATCAAAAACTGTCTGAAAAAATTGTTTGCAGTTTTCCCAACTGTAAGTGGATTTGAACAATGACTTAGGTCTTTATTTGAAACTCAAGAGCAGGGGTCTCAAACTACCGATCCATGGGTTTATAGGGGAAGTCATGGCCTAATGGTTGGAGAGTTGGACTTGTAATCCATAGGTTGTGAGTTCGAGTCTTGGGCCAGCAGGGATTGTAGGTGTGGGAGTGAATTTACAGCGCTCTCTCTACCTTCAATACCAGGACTGAAGTGCCCTTGAGCAAGGCACTGAACCCCCGAAAAGTTCCCTTGGCACTGCAGTGTGTGTGCAGTGTGACTTTGTCACTTTCACCTTCAAATTTGACCCATGAATTAAGTCATTAAGTGTTAATAGGCTACCCTTAAATCCAGCCCAGCTTTCATTTTTACACTTTGAAAATGTAAACTTTAATTATATTTCAATTTTATTTTATATACTGTTGTAATTTAATGCAAATAATGTATTATAATTTATTTTTATATATTTCTTATTCTCCACATGGCTTTTATAGGCCTAAAACTTGAATGTAAAATGACAGAAAAGTCAGAAAACTTTGGATTACATGCATGTAAGACTAGATGGCTATTATTACAATCAGTAGAGTGGTTTACACTGGGAGCACTTGTTGTGGCATCTTCAGTGGATGGAAGATTCTATTTTTCATGCACTACAGCTACTCCAACCTTTTTATTTTGCCTGATATATATAAAAATATTTTTATATATATGTAGACTGATTGCTATCTAAGTCTTTTTATATTGAAAAATGCCTGATTGTTACGTCAAGGCCAGGTTGTGTTATTTCCAATCTTTTAAATGGCACTGCTACCTGCCTCTGCAAGGAGGAAAGTAATGCAATAATGCAATTTCAGGCATCATTACTCCACTAACCATGAGCATCATGCTAGGTATGAAGGAAAGATGTATCCATGCCTCAATAACTGTATGTAGTTAAAATGTAAGGTCATAAACCATCAGGTAGTTGAAGAGTTTGAGACCTCTGCTCAAGAGACCCACATAACCAATGTCTCCACAATAAAGATTAGTTTCTTTCTTTGAGATTGTTTAACTTCTCTTCGGAGCTCAGAGAATCACATCTGTGACTTTACAGCTTACATTGTGTATCTCACTGGCACAAATCACTGCGAGTGGCCAGTAGAACATGTGCCATACATTAATACAGACATTAAGAACTGCTACTTGTGCCGTCTTCTTGCACAACAAAGATCTACATTACAACAGGTGCATCTGAGGGATTTCCCCTCCCAATCTGTGACTGAAGATGTTCTGGATAATAGCAATCTCGAAGGTCTTGGTGGAAAGGTGAACCAGGAATAGCATCAGAAGACAGTGGTGCTGAGGTTGGCTGGAATGCTGGTACAGTGCAAATGCCTCATACAAAGTTCTCCTAAAATGTAACGGAGATATTTGTGGGTTAACAACAGCATCCAGTCTGTTTATATTGAAGCTACATGTATGCTTTGTTTCCATCACATTTGTTTCTGAGTCACATGCTAACCACTGTGAGGACACTTCAGCGGCAGTACTGGCAACTCGAAAAGGCAATCTTCTGTGAGTTGTGTTAACATAAAGGCTGCCGTGAGCATCCTGTGAATGTATGACCATTTCTGAAAAGTGCACCCACACTATGTGCTTTGCAATATGGTGGTGACTGGAACTGATACGCCACCTTTACATACACAAAAACATCCAGCATTTCATAAGACTGCTTTTCTTGAAAACTGCATTGCATTTTTTTTTATCCTTATGGACTGTTCCTTTGGAAAGGAATTATTTCTACAGAAAAATGCATGCCGGAAATGCCAATAAATGCTATGATGGCTTCACTGGCCTTTTCTTTGATATGCAATAGGATCTCATACAGCACTGTCTCCCATTGTCATTGTTACAATGACAATAAATATAATAATGTATTCCTCTGGAATTACTGCTATAGCTATTATATTGATATTATTGTTAAACCTTTGTAAGGAATGATTTTTACACTGAAACGCTATTCTGATTCACATTTGAGGAAAATGACAACAAAAAATAAATGAAAAACTTCATATTTAATAGATCTGCCTTTGACTGTTTTCACATCTGCCTTGTAAAACTTCACATTTTCTACTGTTTAAGAATATCAAACGATTGTTTTAATTAATAGATTGTTTGAACATGATTAATTCACAGAGACCAACTGAATGGGTTCAAAAGAAATTTGTAAAATAATGTTTTAAGTAAATAGAAAATATGTTCAGACAAAATTTGATTCATGAGAAAAGCTAATTATGCTGATAGAGTCAGTTTCTGGGTATGACAATCATTTTTCTGTCATACCCAGAATTTGGTGCATTCAGGGAAGAAATTGATAAAAAAAAAATTATTTTTTTTTTTGTACAAATCCATGTTTCAATCCATGTGTAAAGATGGTATAGGAGGAATAAAGATGAACCATTTTGGCAGCACTGAAAACACAAAAGGGTCATCGGATTCATACACATTACTGACAGTACGAAGAAATGTGGTTCCTGTAAAGCACTTATAATGGAAGAAGATAGACCAGGCAGTAGATGTTGGCAGAAGACTAACCTAACAGAAGCTTTTCCTGACCTTGCCTGTTTAAAAGTTATATGTGATAATACAGGTTCTTCTCAAAAAATGTAATGATAAAAATTCAACTTTCATATATTTTAGATTCATTGCACACCAACTGAAATTTTTTCAGGTCTTTTGTTGTTTTAATACTGATGACTTTGGCATACAGCTCATGAAAACCCAAAATTCCTATCTCAAAAAATTAGCATATCACGAAAAGGTTCTCTAAACTAGCTATTAACCTAATCATCTGAATCAACTAATTAACTCTAAACACCTGCAAAAGATTCCTGAGGCTTTTAAAAACTCCCAGCCTGGTTCATTACTCAAAACCCGCAATCATGGGTAAGGACTGCCGACCTGACTGCTGTCCTGAAGGCCATCATCATCCCTTAAGCGAGAAGGTAAGACACAGAAAGAAATTCTGAACGAATAGGCTGTTCCCAGAGTGCTGTATCAAGGCACCTCAGTGGGAAGTCTGTGGGAAGGAAAAAGTGTGGCAAAAAAACACTGCACAACGAGAAGAGGTGACCGGACCCTGAGAAGATTGTGGAGAAGGACCGATTCCAGACCTTGGGGACCTGCAGAAGCAGTGGACTGAGTCTGGAGTAGAAACATCCAGAGCCACCGTGCACAGGCGTGTGCAGGAAATGGGCTACAGAGAAGCAGCAACTGGACTGTTGCTCAGTGGTCCAAAGTACTTTTTTCGGATTAAAGCAAATTTTGCATGTCATTCGGAAATCAAGGTGCCAGAGTCTGGAGGAAGACTGGGGGAGAAGGAAATGCCCAAAATGCCTTGAAGTCCAGTGTCAAGTACCCACAGTCAGTGATGGTCTGGCGGTTGCCATGTCAGCTGCTGGTGTTGTCCACTGTGTTTTATCAAGGGCAGGGTCAATGCAGCTGAGCTATCGGGAGATTTGGAGCACTCATGCTTCCATCTGCTGAAAAGCTTTATGGAGATGAAGATTCGTTTTCGGGCACGACCTGGCACCTGCTCACAGTGCCAAAACCACTGGTAAATGTTTACTGACCGTGGTATTACTGTGCTCAATTGGCCTGCCAACTCTCCTTGACCTGAACCCCATATAGAGAATCGTGGGATATTGTGAAGAGAAAGTGAGGAGACGCAAGACCCAACACTCTGGATGAGCTTAAGGCCGCTATCGAAGCATCCTGGGCTCCATAACACCTCAGCAGTGCCACAGGCTGATTTGCCTCCATGCCACGCCGCATTGAAGCAGTCATTTCTGCAAAAGGATTCCCGACCAAGTATTGAGTGCATAACTGAACATAATTATTTGAAGGTTGACGTTTTTTGTATTAAAAACACTTTTCTTTTATTGGTCAGATGAAATTATGCTGAGATTTTGAGAATTTTGGGTTTTTCATGAGCTGTATGCCAAAATCATCAGTAGTAAAACAATTAAAGACCTGAAATATTTCCGTTGGTGTGCAATGAATCTAAAATATATGAAAGTTGAATTTTTATCATTACATTATGGAAAATAATGAACTTTTTCATAATATGCTAATTTTTTAGAAGGACCTGTATACGTAATTTGTTGTCTTACATATCACAAACATTTAACATATGTAAAACCAAGTAGCTTTCACATGACAAGCCATTATCAACAGAAAGCAAAGTATAACCTCAAGTTCATCCACATAGTAAGAAGGCATACCTAAAAGGAAAAGAAGAGAGAGAGCGATTAAAAGATAAAAATAAAACAGGTTTTACTGAATAATTCATATACCGTATTTTTCTGACTATAAGTCGCACCAGTCCAAAAATATGTCATGATGAGGAAAAAAATATAAGTCGCATTTATTTAGAAACAAGAACCAAGAGAAAACATTACTGTCTCCAGCCGCGAGAGGGCGCTCTATGTTTACAGGGGTAGACTACAGGAGCACTGAGCAGCATAGAGCGCCCTCTCATGGCTGGAGACGGTAATGTTTTCTCTTTGTTCATGTCAAATTAATTTTGATAAATAAGTCACACCTGACTATAAGTCACAGGACCAGCCAAACTATGAAAAAAAGTGTGACTTCTAGTCCGGAAAATACGGTAAAGTACTTTATATCTACCTTAAACCTTGAAACGCATAAACATAAATAATCATTTCTGAACATTTGTTTCAAAAGAACATAAAATTATAAATTTAACTGTATATACAGACTATATAAGTTTTTTTAAAACATTTTATATAAAATATCTATTATAATACTACCATTACCGGTCAAACGTTTGGAATACTTAAGATTTTTAAATGCAATTTTTAAAAAGATGTAATATATAGCACAGCTGCATTTATTTGATGGAAAATAAAGTAAAAAAAAAAGCAATATTGTAAAATACTTATACAATTTAAAGGGATAGTTCACCCAAAAATTTAAATTAGATGTTTATCTGCTACCCCAGGGCATCCAAGATGTAGGTGACTTTGTTTCTTCAGTAGAACACAAACTCAAACGGTTGCAGTCTGTCAGTTATATAATGCAAGTGGATAGGTAGGAATCATGACTTTGACAGTAAAAAAAAAAAAAAACATATACAGACAAAACCAAAATTAAACCCCTGCGGCTCGTGATTATACATCGATGTGTAAAGACCCAAACGATCGGTTGGTGCAAGAAACT